>NC_134880.1:17029852-17032352 GCF_041734735.1 Babylonia areolata | reverse complement strand
GAGAGAATCTCAGCGTGCTGGTTCGAATCACGGCTCAGCCGCCGATATTTTCTCCCCCTCCACTAGACCTTGAGTGGTGGTCTGGACGTTAGTCATTCGGATGAGACGATAAACCGAGGTCCCGTGTGCAGCATGCACTTAACGCACGTAAAAGAACCCACGGCAACAAAAGGATTGTTCCTGGCAAAATTCTGTAGAAAAATCCACTTCGATAGGGAATACAAATATAACTGCACGCAGGAAAAAATGCACAAAAAAATGGGTGGCGCAGGAATGTACCGACGCGCTCTCCCTGGGAAAAGCAGCCAGAATTTCACATAGAGAAATCTGTTGTGATAAAAAGAAATATAAATACAAACAAACATATATATATATATATATATATATATATATATATATATATTCCATTGACGCGCGTGCTGTGCAAATCCCATTGTTCACACGTTTCAGTCAGCGTTACAGTGGGAAAATGGCGGTTGTTTTTGTTCGCGGCAGCGCCGTTGTACCCATCTACTGTTTGCAGAGCCAGGTAGGCCTACATGCTGACCGTGTCCCACCCAACAACGATGGCTGACGTGACCGATAATGGGATCTCTGACAACAGGTGGCGGAAGGTTCTGTAGAAGGCTGACCTTATCAGCATCAAGGCCATGCTCAAACTCGGACAGCCTCGCTCAGTTGATCACGTCTCGTATAACAAGTGGCGGAAGGCCGTTTAGTTGAAGGCTGACCTTATCAGCATCAAGGCCACGCTCTTACCGTTGACTTCGGGTACATGTAGACAATATAAAACAGAAGCAAGTCTTTAACTCATTAGACATAACATATTATTGGAATATCGCACCAGATGTTGTATTGTTGGTTTTGATCACACATGCACACAAGCACACAAAGTGACACTGATTTAAACACACACACCCCTCATCGCACACCGACACAACCTTTTGAGAGTGCTTAGTAACTGTGCAGCATTGTTCGCAAAAAGACTCACGTCAAAATATCCCATGGTCTCATATCAAAGGACACTGTTTTGCAGATTCCTGTTAAAACTGATGTTCAGATCTGTCACCAATATGCTTTCTTAAATTCTCCCGGCACTGGTAACGTGCATTCAACATATCCGATCAAATCAACTATTTCAAACTGTGGCAAAGTTCAAGTCCTACAACTTGCTTCCATTAGTTTTGGGATTTTGAGAGCACGTTTGTAACCTTAGTCGGCAGTGGTGCGCGAAGAGAAGAAAGAGCGCGGAAATAGCCAGAAACAGATGATGTTTGACTGGTTCTTGGAAATGGATATTCATTAAGGTATTACAAAAAGGTCGAAGCAGACGTTAAATTGTGAAATGCAACCGTTCAGAAAGCTTCGAAGTGGGGCGGTATACGAATCGTTCGCAATTACACGCTGTTCGCAGTTACCCATACCTACCCTACCACTCTGCAGAACAACATTATAACCAGTTAACTGAATGGACAGAACTTAACCACATGTCACAGAACAATACGATCAGAAAACAAATTATGTGATAATTACTTCTCGACAAAAACGATGGAACATTACAGAATCCATGCCTTCTGTACACTGATAATTGAAATAAATGTTCTCAACGTTCTAGGAGTTACCATCGATAATGATATTTCTGGCCATGGCCCCACATGGATAGTCTGTGCAAGTGCATCTCTCAAAAAATTGTTCCAGCTATCAAAAACCAAAACGTTTTTGGATCTTAAAACACGAACACATTTTCATTGTGCAATTTTCAGTCATCTATCGATATGCTCCAGCTCTGTTATGACATGTGCAATACCAACACACTGAAACCAGAAGCTGTATAGAATCCATAAATGAGCTCTTAAGGCTGTACTGTCAAAATGTCCAAGTTTAATGCCCCGAATGAGTTTACCCCGGATGTTATCCCACTAACATACAAATTACAGTACAAGAAACAAGTAGCCTAACGATGTTTCAAATAATGAACGGCTTTGCATCTCCTGCACTAACTTCAAGATTTCCATAAAAAACAGTCAAGGTACATAGATAATAGTCATCCCAAAACCTAGAACTGATCTCCTTAAAATCTGGCCCTGTTTACTCAAGAGGGACACTTGGGAAATCTTTGTCCTTGAACATCAAAAACAAAAGCAGGATTTGTTCATTTAAATTAAACCAGCATACAAATCGTTTCTGTTTCAGGCACTAAACACTTCTGTGCAGACAGCCTGTCTATTGCCATGTCATAATTATGCTTTGTTCTTTTTTTGTTCTTTTTCTTCTTCTTTTTTCACGCTCACCAGTGTTACTGGAGACAAGAAAAGTCAATGTGTACGTGGGCGGGTTGGGAGGGGGAGGTGAAGGCCCGATTTGATGGATACAGTGATCAATATCAACAGTGCATGATGCCCAACTGTGAACAAGAGGCGTTGGTGCTCTCACGTCATTCACATCGATGTGAAGGCGTTCCGCTGTCTGCCTGACCTTTCTCCAGGGTTCTAAATTTGTC
>NC_134880.1:17014852-17019852 GCF_041734735.1 Babylonia areolata | reverse complement strand
AGTGTTTCCAAATCAAAGGTAAGTGTATTGTGTATACCTTTGTATAATAGTCAGTTGTGTCCGACCCTACCATCAGGACAGCAGAGGAAGGCGACTGCTGTCCCGACTATCTGGGCTCGAATTTGATTATGGTGGAGAGTGCGGCTAACAGTTAAAAGACGACCCGTCTTGCCCGGTCCGCTCTTAGCCAATCAAACGCCTCTAAAAGCTATAAGCGCTGAATCATTCCTTTGGCCAAAGCTCTCCACGCCATCTTGTCAGGTTTACGCTCTGTCTCGTCTTACGCTTTTGATTGGCAAAGAGCGGACCGGGCAAGACGGATCGTCTTTTCACTGTTAGCCGCGCGAAATTTGGCCAAGCAGAGCAAACCGCTAGGCCTAGTTTGCATCAGTTTGACATGGTAAGTATATGTATCACCAAACATGGAGTATAATACAAACTCCTCCTATTTATATACGTGTGTGTGTGTGTGTGTGTGTGATCGCTAATAGAATCATCAATCATCTTCTGTTGTCTCTATCGTCCTCCTAGTCGTAAAAACAACCTGACGTCTTCTATGTTTCACGATGAGTTCCGAACACTACTTGATTTCTACAACCTTCGTTCTGGCAAACTTATCATCCTTTCAATTTTCATTTCGACAAACAAACTTCCACTGATGTAAAACGCTTATGTCTATCTCTGTCCAATCATTCTCTCTCTCAGCTCGTTACAGAACCAACACACAGATCTGGCCATACGTTGGACTGGATCATTGCACGTGACTCTGATGCCATGATTGCGTCAGTGACTGTAACTGACAAACTTTCTTCCGACCATTCTGCTGTCATATTCTCGCTTAATATTTCAAAACCTACCAGAACCAAAATTTTTTTTACTCGTTGCAACCTGAAATCCATCAACATTAACACTTTTTCTTCTCAAGCTGCTGAACGCCTTTCCAAAATTTCTTCCCTTACCGACGTCTCTACACATTACAACACTGTCCTCTCTCAACTGCTGGATGAACATGCAACCCCCACTACCCGCATGCTTCCTGATGGACCTTCCGCCCCATGGCACACACAAGACATTCGACTTGCAAAACGCAAACGTCGCCAGTTGGAAAGACAATGGTGATCAACAAAATTGAAAGTCCACAATCAAATATTCCGAAAACAAATAAATGAATTCAAACATATGATCTCATCAGCAAAGACAAACTTCTTTTCTTCTCAAGTTCTCAATGCCACATCCACCAAATCTCTTTACACTATCATGTCAAATCTTTCGATACTGGAAAAAAACAACAAAAAAAACAACAACAAAAACTCTTCCTTCTGCCTACACTTTATCTGAACTCCACAAAGTCTTCTCCTCTTTCCGACAAAGTCCAAAATATTCGTACCATCTTCCAACCTGCTCATCCTGATCCTCAATTCAGCGGCACTCCTCTACATTCCTTTAATCCATTGACAGAAACAGAAGTTAATGAAATCCTGAAAGAAATGACAATAAAGTCCTGTGTCCTCGATCCTATACCAGCCTCTGTCTTTTCCCAGTGTGTCTCACAGCTTCTCCCAACAATCACCAGTATTGTCAACTCATCAATTCTCACTGGAATGTGTCCATCAACTTTCAAAACTGTAATCGTCTGGCCTCTTCTGAAGAAATCCAACCTTGACGCAAACATTTTGAAAAACTATCGACCAGTTTCTAATCTTCCATTCATGCCCAAACTCCTTGAAAAAGCTGCCCTGAAGCAGCCCAACAGCCACCTTTGTTTCAACAATCTCATCCACCCATTTCAGTCTGCCTATCGCGCTGACCACAGCGCTGAAACCACTCTCCTCTACATCCTGAATAATCTGATGCTAGCATCCGACTCAGGAAAAATTTCCCTTCTCACTCTTCTCGACTTTTCAGCCGCCTTTGACACAATAGACCATTCAATCCTTCTTTCCCGTCTTCATTTTACATTTGGTATCAACGGCACTGTTCTAAACTGGTTCAAATCTTATCTCACTGATTGATTCCAGTCTGTCATTTTTGACCATTTCCGATCTGAAACCGTTAAAATCGAACATAGAGTCCCACAGGGATCTGTTTTAGGCCCAGTGCTCTTCACACTGTACACTGCTCCTCTCGCTGAAATTATCAACCGTCACAATGTCAGTCATCATTCTTATGCTGATGACACTCAATTCCAGAAGAGTGATACCCCTGAAAAATTGTCGTCGGTCTTGCAAGAAAAATAAGTTACAATTGAACGCGGACAAAACTGAAGCAATGATCATAGAAACGAAACAAAAACTGTCTTCCATCACAACTGACACAATCAAATTTGGCAGTAGATCCATCCCTATTTCCAGTTCAGTCAGGAACCTCGGCGTTGTCCTTGACAACACACTGTCCACATAAAAAAATATCAGTCAGACATGTCAGTCCTGCTACTGTCAATTGCGGCGCATCAGTTCCGTACGGAAATATCTGTCCACTGACGCAACATCTAGACTTGTCGTTTCTCTCATTCTCTCTCGCCTTGACGGCTGTAACTCTCTATTGTCTGGTTTGCCTGCTTCATCCATTCAGTCCCTTCAGCACATACAAAACTCTGCTGCCCGACTCGGCCTCAGAAAGAAAGGATCTGAGCACATCACTCCTTTTTTTGCAACATCTCCACTGGCTCCCTGTCTCACACAGAATTAAGTACAAGATCAGCACTCTATGTTATAAATGTATTCACAAATCTGCCCCATCCTACCTCTGTGGCTGCCTTCACCTCTACGCTCCATCTCACTCTCTACGATCGGCTTCGGATCCACTCCGTTTACGCATACCCAGATTCAAACACTCGACTGTTGGCCGCCGTTCTTTCTCTGTCTCTGGACCTTGTAATTGACATGAATTTCCTCTTTCGCTTTGTCAGGCCTCCACACTCACCTCTTTCAAGTCTGGCCTTAAAACCCACCTCTTCCTAAAATAGCCTCCCTTCCCTGTGTCTTCCTTGTCTTCAGTTTCTCCAGTTTTAGAGTTATACATGCGTTTGAATGGCTGGTGCGAAAGTGCTTTGATTTGTCTCTGTAGAAGATTAAGCGCTATATAAATATAATAATAATGATAATGATAATAATCATTCTGATTATTATTATTATTGTTATTATTATTATTATTATTATTATTATTATTATCAGAATCGGTTAAGCTTCGGACTTCTGGTCCAGTGTTCACCAGTAATCAAAGTTCGAGGCTCCGTTTCAGTATGGTGTTGTATTGTCTTCGGGAAAGACACTGTACTCCGATTTTCCACACTCCACCCAGGTGTGAATGGGTACCTGACTTCGGTTGGGGGGAGGTCAAAACGGCGAAAGGAGAGAGAGGATTGGGACCCCGCCCTTCCTGTGCCGAGCCCTGGACACAGTGGATATGAATTCGCTGCCTTCCTGTGCCGAGCCCTAGACACAGTGGATATGAATTCGCTGCTGTTCTGTGCCGACCCCTGGACACAGGAATTCGCTGCCTTCCTGTGCCGAGCCCTGGACACGGTGGATATGAATTCGCTGCCTTCCTGTGCCGAGCCCTAGACACAGTGGATATTAATTTGCTGCCTTCCTGTGCCGAGCCCTAGGCACAATGTATATGAATTCACTGCCTTCCTGTGCCGAGCCCTAGACACAGTGGATATGAATTCGCTGCCTTCCTGTGCCGAGCCCTGGACACAGTGGATATGAATTCGCTGCCTTCCTGTGCCGAGCCCTGGACACAGTGGATATGAATTCGCTGCCTTCCTGTGCCGAGCCCTGGACACAGTGGATATGAATTCGCTGCCTTCCTGTGCCGAGCCCTGGACACAGTGGATACGAATTCGCTGCCTTCCTGTGCCGAGCCCTAGGCACAATGTATATGAATTCACTGCCTTCCTGTGCCGAGCCCTGGACACGGTGGATATGAATTCGCTGCCTTCATGTGCCGGGTCCTAGACAAGGTGGATATGAATTCGCTGCCTTCCTCTGCTAAACCCTAGACAAGGTGGATATGAATTCGCTGCCTTCCTGTGCCGAGCCCTAGGCACAGTGGATATGAATTCGCTGGCCCGATGGCCGTGAAAGGCCTTGGGAACTTTAACTTTTAAGATAATAAATAAATTTACGTGTGTTGCAGAGGAAGCCATTGTACCAGCTACTGGCGTCAGTGGTGATGGTGGCGGCTCATGCAGTGTATCTGAGACTGGTGACCCCCACGCCCCCAGTACTGACCAACACTCTGGGAGTCTTCGTCTTTGTCTGGGCCGTGCTGCTGCTTCTCACGCCAGTTCTGGACATCGTACGTGTGTCCATTAATTAACATAGTACAGAATGTTTTTCTGTCTCAATAAGAGAAATTTAAGTGCGGTGTATGCCACGCAAACCAAACGGCGCGAGAATCGCAGTCACTCAGTTAGAGTAGGTATACATAAAAGACGTAATATGCTGTAGGTATACATAAAAGACGTAATATGCTGAAATCCTAAGTTAATGTGAACCTTTCGTACGATTATCGCAATCACACACATGTGTTGATTAATTCTTTCACTGTCATTCAGCATGAATACATGAAGAACATGAAACGCTGAAATACAAAGTTGATGATATTAATCAATCTCATACAATAATCATTAATCAACAATGCGATGAGCATAGTAAGAGAACGGATGTAAATATCATATCATGATCAAAACGACCACGTGTGTGGTTAAAACCAGGTTATTCAATAGTTCTCAAAATCAAAACACAATATATAGAGAGAGTCAATGATTTCGTATGTGTGTTCTTCATTTTCGGTTTCAAGGTTCGGTTATTCATTTTCATTCAGGAGGAAGATGGCAGAATTGTTAAGACGCTCATCTACCAATGCAGAGTCCGTGAGGGTCTAGGTTCGAATCCCGCTCTCGCCCATAATTGGAAAATCAAACTGAGCGTCTAGTCATTAAGATGGAACGATAAAAGGAGCACCTGGCGCACTGAGAAAGAACACATGGCAGC
>NC_134880.1:16889852-17009852 GCF_041734735.1 Babylonia areolata | reverse complement strand
CCCCGCGCATCGTTCCTTCCCCACCGTTTAAGGTGTAAAATCTGATTTGTTTGCAAAGCAAGAACGTGGAGTGAACATTGAAAATAAAACTATAGCTTCCGATAGGTTTACTGATGAAATGAACAGTCTGCAAGTCTGTTGAGTTGTGATTTGCTAAAAGTGGTCAAAATGTCACTGCCTGAAACCTTTCCGATACTATAATGATATTTTGTATTGTAATTTTCCTTCTTCTTCTTCTGTCAGAAACCATTGTAACAACCTTTTAAAGCAAAAGTAAATTATGATGATGTAACACTTCATAAATGTTTTTGCTTTATCGTTCTTGGTATTCGAGGTTCTCCTTATCTTACCTCAGGTTTTTTCTCTTTTTGTCATAGGCCAAATTCCGTTCATCTTCCTGAAGAATACATAAAGCATTTTACACTATGACCAAAACTTGGAAGTTGTAAGAGGACCCGATATATGACGTATTGCCCATAGGTTGTGCATGAGTCAATTTTTACTCAACTGTGACATCTCAGTAATATCAGTATCAGTATTAGTATCAGCAGCTCAAGGAGGTGGCGTCACTGCGTTCGGACAAATCCATATACGCTACACCACATCTGCCAAGCAGATGCCTGACCAGCAGCGTAACCCAACGCGCTTAGTCAGGCCTAGAGAGAAAAAAAAAGAGAAAAGAGAGAAGATGATAATAATAATAATGATAATAATCATAATAATCATAACAATAATGATAATAATAATAACAATGATAACAAATACAAAAATAAAATAAAAAGACAATAATGATGATAAATAAGCAAATAAATGTAAAACATGCAGACACACTTTCACACACACACACACACACACACTGTGACACACACACACACACACCACACACACACACACACACTGTGACACGCACACACACACACACACACACACACACACACACACACGCATTCCCAGTAATAATTATGAGTGTATGCGACATGGCCTCATGTTCATAGGTTGTATAAAAGTCAGTTAACTGAAATTTGAGATGGTCTTATGTTCAACGCTATGGCCGGCATGAGTTGGTTTTCTGTTTGTTTGTTTGTTTGAGTCTTGTTGTAGTTGTTGTTGGTGGTGGTGGTGGTGGTTTTTTTGGGTTTTTTTTTTTTTGGTTGTTGTAGTTGCTTAAAAAAACAACAACAAAAAACAATAACACACACACTGAACAACTAAACTTTGCTATCAACGCAAATACCATATTGCTTTATGTTCAAGTTTTGTCGGTGTAAACTGAAAGACGACTCCCCCCCCCCCCTCCTCCTCCGCCCCACCACTACTAATAAAGAAATATCCGAAACTCTCTACCTCTCGGAAATGTCACGTGACACCCGATGCCGTATCTATGAACACACGTTCTTGCATTGCTCCACATTGCCTGTTCGATGTCCTGTGATATTTATTATGATTTCATCGGCCCGGGCTCACCCGGAATTCCCTGCACGAACAATAAAAGTTATTCCTTTGAACTCGGTGTCCGTGTTGTACGTGTGTATATGATCAGTATTGTGTATGAGCGGCTTGGCGCCGCCGCCCGACAAAAAGTGACGGAGCAGAAGAAGAAACCGACAGGCAGACAGAAAGACGGACAGACAGAAAGAAAGTGGTAATGTAAACAAAAACAAAAAGGCAAGCAAAACAAACAAACAAACAAACAAAAAGTGAGAAAATAAGAATGTTAGGCATACGTGGACACAAAAAGAAAGAGTTACAGAAACAGAAGCAGTAACAACAACAACAACACACACACACACACACACAAATGTTGACTGCGACTGAAACAACAACAAAGCAAAACTCAAACAAAACATCTATAGCTGCTTGAATGTTTAAAGTCCTTTAAAAAAAAAATTAATTAAAAAAAAGAACAAAAAACAGTTGCATGCAGTGGCTTTCTCTCTCTCTCCCGTCCCCCCGCCTCCACGCTCCACCTACCCTCCCTCCCTCCCTCCCTCCCTCTCTCTCTCTCTCTCTCTCTCTCGTTAGATGGACTGAACTAAACCACGCACGTGTCTCTTTACCCACAAAAAAACAAAAATGCATGTTAATCACAACCAGACAAAAGAGACAAAACACTACACGTAATTTTCCTTCCATCCAACCTAAAGGTAAACCTATTGAACAGGTCAGTTATCATAAAGTTCTGGGAATAAAAATCGACAACAATCTCACTTAGAATCCTCACATAAATTCCCTTTGCAAAACCGAAGACAGCCCAGAAAACCCATTAACTATCCAAAATCAAACATTTCCTTGACTTTCACTCACGGAAATTATATTTTCAAGAACGACATGTCCAGTCTATAATAGATTATACATCAACACTACGGGACTCCGCAAGTGCGAACACCATGGAGCCATTATACTGAATCTTCATAAACGGGGGCTCAAGCTGGTACTCCTAAAAAAGACTTCCCTTTTAGACTATAAACAAGCGAATATTACTGTATCCGTAGATTAGAGTAGCCTACAACAAAAGGAATCACAATGCACAAGATTATGACAGGTGATGCACCACCTACACTGTTAAACGAATTTTCTGTAAATTCATCAAGGACCCCTGCCCCCTGCCCCCAAAATCCATATCCCAATCCCAAGAACTGACTTGTTCAAATCCAGTCTGGTTTACTCAGGCGCCACCTTTTGGAACTAACTCCCAGAAACCGAACAATTAAACAACACAATTGCCCAACCACCTTCAAAAAAAACATTACCTTTCCCACCTCATGCTATAATGTGCTATGTAAATCGCTCATTTTAATGATACTGTTTGTCAAACGTTTACCGTGGGCTGATTGAGAACCTCAGTCCCTCACCCTCCGTCCCCGACCTCATTCTGCATGGTCTGTGGTGTGGTGTGAACGGTGTTAGTTTCTTTCATTTTTTTCCCCCTATGCATTTTACTAACACCATGCTCAGTTGTGTATGTATGTTGTGTGTGTGTGTGTGTGTGTGTGTGTGTGTGTGTGTGTGTGTGTGTGTGTGTGTGTGTGTGTGTGTGTGTGTGTGTGTGTGTTATTTTTTAATTAATTGTTGTTGTTTTTTCTACTAATACCATGCTTTATTTTCATTAAGTATTGTGTAGAATAGACCCTATATTCAGGGCGGGGACTGGATTAAAAAAGAAAAAGAAAAAAGCACACCGGTCAGTGCTTATATAGGCTATTACCCTCGAAATAAAGAATTTTGTCTTGTCTCAATTGTCTTGTCTTGTCTCTCTGTGTGACTGAGACTGAGACAGACAGACAGAGAGCGGAGAGAGAGAGAGAGAGAGAGAGAGAGAGAGAGAGAGAGAGAGTGGAGACACACACACACACACACACACACACACACAAACTCACTGTGACACACCGCGCACACACAGACACACAGACAGACACATACACACCGGCGCGCGCGCGCGCGCGAAGACTGACTGAAATTAAAACAAACACACACACACACATACACTGATACACACACCGTGACACACACCGTGACACACACCGTGACACACACACACACACACACACACACACACACACACACACACACACTCACACACACACACACGCGCACGCACACACACATATTTTATACAAATGTCTTGGACTAACCACCGTTTTGATATTGAAGGGAAAAAACAGATTTATTGCGTTATTTATTTATTGATTGATTAATTCATTTGTTGATATTCGTTTCACAAAGTTTTTGCCAGTGTGTCGAGATTGTGGAACTGTGTTGATCTACATTAAAATTTTTAGATCAGTTCACACGGCTTGATTTCGTTCCTACATTTTGAATGACCACTCGGAAAGATAGTCCACATTTTCACGAAACACAGTCCGCGAAAAATAAACAGCTTCACAATCATGTCGACCGAAAGACTCTAACATTTGTAAGTGTGTAAATATGCTTCTGTCCCCTCTTCTGGTTTGAAATTCTGTTAACAAATTCTTGTTACCAAGTGCTGATAAGATACCACAGACTTACTGTATGATCGCTCGTTCTTGATAATTATGATAAACTCCTCGAGAAAATGGTTTCAGGAAGCGAGAAAGTGAAACTAGAATTACATCAAGACACTAGATCAAGACATCTATTGTTTGTGTATTGCAGTGGTGAGTGCAATAGCGAAAGTAATGAAAAATATGCGATCTGAACATTTGAAAAAATTACCTGCAATTACCGCGTAAGTCAGAGAACTGAAGGGCTTCTAGCACATGAGTGAGGCCTTTGTGCAACACATACCAAGAACAAGAACTAGCCTAGTTAGGAAGAGTATTGATTGGCAATCTATTGATTTTACACTTTACACAAATCAGGAAATTCAGTTATTCAGTCCATTATCTCACAGAAGTGTTTGCTGTGCCTGTTGTTTCTGTGTTTGCTGTGATATAGTTTGAATGTGCATCCATTAAACTATTTCTAATATAAAGAAGGCCTGTTAGAACACCCTGTCAGGCCTGCTTAGAAAATTCATACAGACGGACCAAGTTATACTCTATGTATAGAACTATTAGAAGATAATATGTGCAAATACACACACACCCACATACTCTCCCCTCACACCCACACAATGTTACACCACTCTTTCACAGAAAGACACACTGAAATTATCAATAGAAATCCAAAGATGGAGTCACCAGCACAGTGATATTTTGGGATGCAAATGTGGGTCATTTGCTTATCAAAACAGTCATCTTCTAAATCTATGTGCATGCAACTTTTATGAATTATTACAAAATTATTCCAGCATTTTGTGCATACAGATACTGTGATTCATTCAGTACCTACATACCTACAGAAATGAAATGTGTGAACAATTTAGTTTTTCTCCAGTTGGGCTGAAATACTATCAAATAGATGGAAATGGACTCGGATGGAAAACATGCTGATACATTTCTCATCAGTGCTGACACTGCTGCAAGACTTCTTCAGATCAAGTGAGTATTTGAACAGCCTTGAAGTCATAATTCTGTTCTGATTTATTGTTGTGTGGGTGTGTGATGGTAAGCTTTTTTCTTTTTTGGGGGGAGGGGGTTGGGGGGGAGGGTTATGTTTCTGTCAGACTCTGTGTGTGTGTCTCTCTGTGTGTATGTGTGTGTGTCTGTGTGTGTCTGTGCATGTTTGGCAGTCTTTGATTCTATGCATTTCCACATAATGTAATATCAGATGGAAAATGCAAAGAGGTGTGGTTCACACTGCTGAGGAATAGAATTATGTAAACCCCTTTGTGTTAGCAGCAGTGTATCACTGTATGTGTGCTTGTGTGTTCATGCTGGTGTGTGTGTGTGTGTGTGTATGTGTGTGTGCATGTGTGAGTGTATGGGCCTAGTGGTAACACGCCCATCTTGGAAGCAAGAGAATCTGAGGGTCAAGATTGAATCCCACATTCACCAGCATCTTCCTCTCAACCTCCACTAGACCATGAATGGTCGTCTGGACACTAGTCATTCAGAGAAGATAAACCAAGGTCCTATATGTAGCATGTGCATAGCTCGTGTAAAAGACTCCACAGCAATGAATTTCCTAAGAAAAATTGACTTTGATAGGAAAACAAATTTATTTGCTGATAGAAAAAAGAAAATATGGGTGGCATTGAACCTAGGCAACATGCTATCATCAGGGAGAGCAGCCCAAATTTCACACAAAGAAATCTGTTTTGACAACAAAAAAAAGTAATACAATACATATAATATATGGAAAAAAAATGTTTACAATTACAGATTTGAGGAAAAAGTATGGAACCTGAGAAAGTGATGTGCAACAACAACAACAACAACAACAACAAAAACACACAAAAAAAAAACAACAACAAAAAAAACCAGCAAACAAACAAAATATGATATAAGATAACAATATTAAGTGTTTCATATGACTGTGCAGAAACCTGCATATAACTCAGACAACAGTATGTCAAAAATTACCTTCAAGAGAACTCCTTGTGAATAATTATTTACGTTTTATATATGTAATTTTGTATATATATGTGCTTGCATGGGTGGTAGATTTGATTTTATTCACTTGTATTGTTATGATATTTATATTAATATATTTCCTTTGCTGAGAAAAAGTTTTTTAAAAGTTTTAACTTAAAGTCAGTCATTTGCTCTCCTTTCAGACATATCCTTCCACACCGCACCACTGTGAATGTTCAGGGAATGGTTACTGCAGTCAGTGAAATCATCAGGTATGTCCTGGGAAAGACTGATTGTTTTGAACACTTGCCTTCTGGGAAACATTGAAAAGAGAAACAGACACTTGCAGTGTTGGTCAGGAAATTTTAGTAACACCCCCATAGGCGCATCTGTGAGGTGGATGATACTCGACTGTGTGGTCACAGACCAAAACACACTCAACTGTGGGTGAGAGTCAGCCATAGGCATCCCCCAGCCTCCAACAAAAAAAAAACAACAACAACAAAAAAACAAAAAAATAACCATAGTTGGTACTTGAACCTGTGTCCTGCCAGTTGTCAGTTAACGTTGCTAACCATTTAGTCATGGTGGCTGATGGATTTTTGTTTGTAATAGTAATGATAATAATGTACATTTATAAAGTGCCCTTTCTCTCTAAGAGCTCAAGGTGCTTTACATGAAAGAAAAAGTTACAAATTACATGAATCATTCATGATCACTCTTTCTCAAAACCCCTCCCTCTACCCCTCCCCCACCCCTCCCACCTCCCCACACCACTCTTCCGCTCTCATTGATCATGCATCTAAAGTGAACTGACAGGCATTGGATGGTGTTGGAGAAGGAGGACACTTAGAGTGGGTTTTTTTGTGTTGTTTTTGTGTGTGTGTGTGTGTGTTTGTTTTTTGTTTGTTTTTTTTGTTTTTGTTTGGGTTGTTGTTGTTTTTTTTTGCTGCTTCATTATCTGCACCATTTCAGTAGCTTTATTCCCACATCGCTCATTCTGAGTTCCCCATACACAGACAGCCACACCCTGAGTTCATCTGTCGCAGCCGCAGTGCCAGCAGTCAAGAGGGAACAATTGATGTTAAGTCGCCAGGAAGCCACACACCAGAGGAGACCCTGCACTGCTGCTGAGTCACTTTGGTGGTGTTCTGTAGTGCCTTTTTTAACATACCACTTATTAAGCCCCTAACTGATGGCAGTAATTGCTTAGCTGCAGAGCCAGACTGAGTGAGCGTCCAACAGCAGTCCTCCATGAATCTGCAGACACTGAAGACCTTGGCAAGACTCACCCCAAGCACAGAAGTAGAGGTGTATCGAAAGTGAGGTCACCATGAAAGCAGGGCATGAAAGGCCACATTATTTGGGACTTTTTAAAATATTAATGATGAAGGAGGAGAAGGAGGATGACGATGCTGCTATGGAGGTCCATTAAGGTTTGGGACTACATGACAAGGCTGTACTCTACACTTCCTGTCATAATGATAACCTGGCATCAACCAGGCCCGAGAGATACAAACACTTGCAGTATTGGTCAGGAAATCAGAGCAACACACCCAAATATGCACCCATGAAGTGGATGATACTTGACTGTGTGGTCCCAGTCTCCCCAATTAAGCCAGTAGCAATGTCAGTCCGCAACACTGACACTTTATGGCTACACGCTCTCTCTCCAAGGAGAACATCCCAACTTTCACACAGAGCAATCTGTTGTAAGGAAAAGTATTACAGTATAATGTAATACAATATTATGTGTGTGTTAGTGTTGGAAAGGTTTCATACATGGCCATAACTGATTTTACTTGACCAGCATATACCGCTGACAGGGCCATCAGCCAAGTTATTTTGTTCCCTTGTGCAGAATCAACAAGGACTGTGTGTTCATGGTTGAACTTCATGGCAAATCGGCAATCATCTTCAAGGTAAAGTTCATTTTTTATCAAAGACAATTTCATAAAGTGGAGAGAAAAAAAGTTGAATGGTGTGCTTTTAGATTCTTCAACAAATCATCATTTGTACCAACAGACAGAGACTCTTATCTTTCCTTTCGATACCATTCACTTGGAAACCAGTATTTGTGTTATATTCAAATAAATTCACTAATACCACCCAGTCAAAAAAGAAAGGGTTTTATTTATAAGGAAACTTGAGAATATTATGCAGACTTTTTTTAAAATGCAAAACCTATGGGACTGATGGGTGGTTGTTGGTTTTTTTATCTACATCTGTGGGCTTCAAAACCTGTGTTCACTTGTCACTTGTTAATCATTTGGATGAGACGATAAACCGAGGTCCCGTGTGCAGCATGCACTTTAGCGCACGTAAGAGAACCCACGGCAACAAAAGGGTTGTTCCTGGCAAAATTCTGTAGAAAAATCCACTTCGATAGGAAAACCAAATAAAACAGGCACGCAGGAAAAAATACCAAAAAAATGGGTGGCGCTGTAGTGTAGCGACGCGCTCTCCCTGGGGAAAGCAGTCCGAATTTCACACAGAGAAATCTGTTGTGATAAAAAGAAATTCAAATACAAATATATGGTTTATGAGTGGGATGTGTGTCTGACAATTTTCACCCTGCCACATTGGAAGCCACACTCCGTTTTCAGGGGCGTGTATGCTGAGTATGTTCATGTTTCACTGACCCATCAGACTCTGATATGTATAATGGGATCTTCAACATGCAAGTTTGACTTTCTACATGTGTATCATACACACAAAGAGAGTTTAGGCGCTAGCAGGTTGGCATATCTGTTGACCTGGTAGTTGAGGAAAAATCTCCACCGTTAATCCACCGAGTGCTGATCCAGGGATTGACCCCTGGACCCTCAGACTCAAAGTCCAAAACCCTCACCACTGGGATGTTGTGCCAGTCACAGCATTGTTGAGACATCAGAATCAGAATAACTTTATTATCTCAAACAGATAAATGAAGTGTGCTGAAGTCTATGATGCATACAAGTCGAACAGTAATACATGGCTTACAACATGTACAACAAAATCGCAAAAAAATTTATAGCAAAGCAAGCCTGATTTTAAAAAAGAATCACCTTTTCACGATATCAAACACACACACACACACACACACACACACACACACACACACACACACACACGCATGCATGCAGGCACACATGCACAGAATTTTCTCAAGGGTGCGAAACTTTGTTTTTCAGCAAAAGCAGTTCCACAAGTGGCATGACCAGCTGATGATTGGAGAGAGTTTTGTTTTCACCAACCTGCGGCCTACCACCCTGTCAGAGGTACTGTGTTTCTATAAGGGTTCTGATTTAATGTCCCTGAAGGTGCACAGAAGCGTTGCTTCTGGATCAGGAGACAATAGAAACTCAGTTCTGAGGAAAACAATGTGCAAGTTAAAAACTCCTTGATGTCATAACGTTGTTGAAAGGACTCTTGTAAAGTTTTTTTGTTTTTTTCTCGAGGCCTGACTAAGCACGTTGGGTTACGCTGCTGGTCAGGCATCTGCTCGGCAGATGTGGTGTAGCGTATATGGATTTGACCAAACGCACTGACACCTCCTTGAGCAACTGATACTGATACTGATTTCATGGGCCTCAGAATTTGGGACATTTTGTTATCAGTATTTGCATGGTGATGCTGCTGCTATGTATGATGATGAATGGTGATGGATATGATGATGATGACGATGCTGCTGTGGGAAGGGGTGGGGGTGGGGGGTGCCATTTAAGTTTATGATAACTTGACAAGGCTGTGATCTCATAATATTTTCCAGCGTCAACAAGTTTACGGATGTAGACAACTTGAGATTTTGGACAGAACATTTGGGCAACACTCCCAAAGATGTGAACTGGGTGACTCTCGACTGTGTAATCCATTTCTTCATATTTGAGCCCATAGCACACTCAGCTCTGGGTAGGAGCTGGCCGCAGGCTGAGAATATCCCTCTCTGATGGGGTTTGAACTTAAGCGCTCCCAGTCATCAGTCCACAACACTGACCACTATGCCACGATGACTGGTTGTTTTGTGTTGTTGCTAGGTTTCCATTGTGCCTTCACATTGCAGTAGGATGTTGTGGAACATCTCTCTGCTTTTCTTTGGTGCTGAGTATTGTCAAGCCTTTCACTGCCCCTCCAGTGGATGCATTATTTGTGGACCTTCATACAGTTATGATGTTTGTGGTGTCATTTTTAGCATACAGTTTTACATTACACCACACTGTACTCACCACACTTACTGCAGTACTTTGTGGGATATAATGCCAGTTCTCCTCATTTAAATAGGAGGGACTGATGGTTTTTCCATCATCATTTACATCACTTACAGCTAAAAAAAACAAAAAACAAGAACAACCAACGGTTAAACTAAAGAAAGAAGAATATATGAAGGTATGCTACAGTTCTGTCAAATTAAGCAGACAAGTTGAACTACCGGTGTTTCAGTCGAACTGTCCACACCAAAGAGTGTTTGTTCCGTGGTGCTACAGTTCTGTCAAATTAAGCAGACAAGTTGAACTACCGGTGTTTCAGTCGAACGGTCCACACCAAAGAATGTTTGTTCCATGGTGCTACAGTTCTGTCAAATTAAGCAGACAAGTTGAACTACCGGTGTTTCAGTCGAACAGTCCACACCAAAGAGTGTTTGTTCCATGGACTGGCAGCCAGTTACTCCCCCCTTCTGCTGACACGTCACACCTGTCTCTCCTGGATCTTGAGGTATTGTATTGTTTTCTGTTGTTGTTGTTGTTTTTTTCTATTGTACTGTTGTTTTTCTGTTGTACTGTTGTTGTTTTTCTGTTGTATTGTTTTTCTGTTGTACTGTTATTGCTTTTCTGTTGTACTGTTGTTGTTTTTCTGTTGTATTGCTTTTCTGGTGTACTGTTGTTGTTGTTTTTCTGTTGTATTGTTTTTCTGTTGTATTGTTTTTCTGTTGTACTGTTGTTGTTTTTCTGTTGTATTGTTTTCTGGTGTACTGTTGTTGTTTTTCTGTTGTATTGTTTTTCTGTTGTATTGTTTTTCTGTTGTTGTTTTTTTTCTATCATATTGTTTTCTGTTGTGTTTTCTGTTGCATTGTTTTCTGTCATATTGTTTTGTTTTTCTATTCTATTGTGTGGGTTTTTTATTGTATTGTTTTCTGTTGTATTGTTGTTCATTGTCACGTATTGTTGTCTATTGTGTTGTATTGTTTTCCATTCTGTTGTTTCCTATTATATTGTGTTGTTGTGTATTGCATTGTTGTCTTGTTGTCTATTGTGTTGTATTGTTTTCTGTTGCATTCTTTTCTGTTCTATTGCATTGTTGTCTGTTGTATTGCATTACATTTTGTCAGAACAGATTTCTCTCTGTGACGTTCAGGCCGCTCTCCGCAGAGAGAGAGAGTGTAATAATGATAATAATAATGGTATTTATATAGCGCTGAATTTTGTGCAGCGACAAATCAAAGCGCTTTCGCACCAGTCATTCACACGCATGCATAACTCTAAAACTGGAGAAACTGAAGACAAGGAAGAGGCAGGGAAAGGAGGCTGTTTTGGGAAGAGGTGGGTTTTAAGGCCAGACTTGAATTTTAAAGACTTGTGTGTCTCTACAGTGCAGCATCCACCCTTCCTTTTCTTTTCTGTCTGCAGGTGTACTTGTTTTCCTATCAAAGTGGATTTTCCTACATGATTTTTTTTTTTTTTTTTTTTTTTTTTTTTTTTTGCCAGGGACGACCCTTTTGTTGCTGTGGGTTCTTTTACGAGGGTCATTCAATAAATAAGGTGAATTTTTCGGTATAAGGACTTCTAATACAGATAGAAGCTTACTTCTTTTTTTTTTCAACGTAGTCTCCCAGCACTCTCACACACTTTTCCCATCTGTGCACAAGCTTCCATATTCCCTCAGCGTAAAAATCTTTGGACTGATGTCTCAGCCAGTCGCTCACAACACTTTTGACTTCATCGTCACTTTCAAACTTCGTGCCTCTCATGAACGCTTTCAAGGGACCAAACAGGTGAAAGTCTGAAGGGGCAAGGTCTGGGCTGTAAGGGGGATGAGGGAGCAGTTCCCAGCCCAGCTCGTTGATGGTCTGCACCGTTCGGGCTGCTGTGTGAGGCCTTGCATCTTTGGCACCCACCGGCAGCTGACCTTCGAGTAGCCAAGGTCATCATGGACAATTTTGTGTGCTGTCCCAACAGATAAGCTCAAAGTCCTTGCAATGTCATCCACTGTCACCCTTCTGTCAGACTGAATGAGGTCATTGACTGATCACCTCAGGAGACCTCACTTCTGTAGGCCTTCCAGGCCTGTCTTCATCCTCAACACTGCTCCGTCCTTATTTAAACAATTTAGCCCACTTGTAGACATTTTTTCGGCTCAAACATGTGGCACCATACACAGTTGACATTCTCCTATGAATTTCAACTGGTTTGCACCCTTCAGCAACCAAAAACTTGATAACTGACCACTGTTCAATCCTGGAGCATGCTTCTTGGTCGGCCATCTTTGTTAATCGCCAAAACTCAAAGTTTTTTTTAATCTGCAAAACAAATTAAATCCATGTGAAAAAGAAGTAAAAAAAAAAAAAAAAAAAAAGTAAGCTTCTATCTGTATTAGAAGTCCTTATACCGAAAAATTCACCTTATTTATTGAATGACCCTCATACATGCGTCTAGACCCACACTCTCCAGAGTCCAGTGGAGGGGGAGAAGATAACAGCAAGTGTAGGGTTCAAATCTTAGCGCTCAGACTCTCTGCATGTGGGGTGTTTTTATTTGATGGTAGTATCTAGTACTTATGTTTGTTTCTGGCATTTTTCTTTCTTTTTTTTCTGTCATCTCTCCCTTTTGCATTTTCTGCCTTCTTGATCCATTTACCTTTTTTATTCTTTTAGATTCTTTTTCTTCTCTTGACTAGATTATTGGGTATTGTTACTATGTTGTGCCTAGGGTGCCCCCCAGTCAGTAGTTAATTAGATAATAGGTCCCTTACCCCCCGCCCCCCTTCCCCCTCCCATCCCCACTCTTACCCCAATACTTTCGGGTTTTTTAATTTATTTTTGGGGCCCTGCTGTCTTAGATCAGCAAGGGACCGGCTAGCTCGGAAGGGTGAAAAGTGAAGTGATAGTAGCCTGCCGAAGAACCCACTAAGAGTAGGACTAGGTTTTCATTCTCACTAATAGGTCTGTCGCTTTCTATAGTTTGTTTTTCTTTCATCGCAACCCAACAAAACGGCGTAAAAATCAAATTGATGATTGTGGCCGTCAACGCAGTGAAAGTGAAAGGACATGTGAGTTGCTTGTTGGCAATTTTTGGTTTCGTATACTTGTTCTTGTGTATGATTTTGTTTATTATGTATAATGTGTATAATTATGCTTATGTTCATTTCAGTTGGGTTTTTTGTTGTTGTTGTTTTTAACGCTCTGGCAAAAAAATTCTTTTTTTCAAAGAAAACAATTCTAGTTTCCACAGGATCAGTATTTACAGATTTTTTCAGCTCAGATACGACCTTGACTGGTCAGCAGGGCTATAAGCAACAAAGATAGACATGAACAGATAGTCAGTTGTTGATTTACCCATGCAGTGTGTGGTGAAACACTTACGACATGATGTGGATGAGGACCAAGTACTGTTTATGATCAGAATGAATTTTTGTGGTGGTGGCTTATGTTGATTTTCACTCGCAACAGGTATGTGTTTTGAACGTGTAGATGTGTGTGTTTTAATTCCTCTGTTCCTGCTTTTTCTATCTGTCTGTCAATCTGTCTGTCTGTCTCTCTCTCTCTTTGCTCTGTCTCTATCTGTCTGTCTCTCTCTTTTCCTCTGTCTAGCAATCTCTCTCTCTCTCTGTTTTCTCTATGTATTTGTAATTGTGTTTTGTGTTGTTGTTGTGTTTTTTTTGTGTGTGTTTTTTCTTTTGTGTACAATTTGTTTTTTTCATCTATTCAGCCTTTGTCTTCATGGGTCAAGGGCTGGGTGTTAAAAAAAAAAAAAAAATTAAAAAAACCAAGCCTGTGCCTTGCTTTTCGATTACCTTCGTTAATGAAAAAACTGGATCTGAGTTGTTGTTATGTTGTTCATGGCCAGTGTTTGCTGTCATGGCAGGAGTGGCTTGCTGGTCTGGGTGTGTCGTTGCCTGAAGAGACGGACCATTGTTCGGCTGACTGCAGTGACGGGGACAACACTGACGACGGTGCCAGCACCAGTTTACGTTTTTATCAGGTGCTGTTTTCCCAGAGGGAGAACTCTTTTCCTTTGTTTTTCGTTGGTGTTGTTGCTGTTGTTGGTTAAAAAAAAGAAAAGAAAAAAAGATAATAGTGCTCTCAAACTTCTCAAAGCAATCTACAATAACATATCGGTCAGACACAAAGCACACAAGAGCACACATGCCCACATGGATGCAATGTGCATGTGCGCACACACAGTCACATACATACACACGCATGCATGTGCGTGCGCACACACACACTCATGTACGCGCACACGCACACACACACACACATACATGTGCATGTGTGCACACACACACACATGCACGCACACACATGCACACACACACACACACATGCTCACAAACCTGCACGGAAGAATTAGATTTGGATCCACAGAATACAGATATGGAATGAGGTACCTTAATCATGCAGAGACTGCTTGACAAGGAATATTTTTAGAGTTGTTTGAAAGGATGTGAGTGAGAGACTGTGACATACTGAAAAAAAGACAGTGAGTTCCAGGTCAGTAACTGCTGAAAAAAAACTTATAAAACTCTCTCACCATGTTGTCTCTGTTGAACTTCGAAACAAAATATTCTATCATCAGCGGAAGAGTGGAAAGACCTTGAAGGGACATAAAATAATCATTTTTCTTAATTAAGGTCAGAAACACAAACCGTGTTTATTCAAGACTAATAATAACAATAATAATGGATACTTATATAGCACACTGTCCAGAAATCTGCTCTGGGTGCTTTACAAAAATGCTTTGTTAACATAAAACATTACATCTATGTTACATATACACACCAAAATATGACTACACACACACGCACACACACACACACACACACTCACACACACTCACACACACACACACACACACACACTGCGTACATACATTTTAACAATACATGTGTATCTAACAGCTACCCTAACACATACGCACACATAGGCAGGCACAAACTTACATAAACGCACACGCACACAATACACATTCATATACATGCACATAGTTAACACAAAGACTGGACAAGGACCTTGGGACAGGACTTGGAGAGGGCCTGGCTTCAAATCCCCGTCTCCCCCTTTCTCCCAGGTTTGACTGGGAAATCAAACTGAGTGTCCAGTCATTCGGACGAGACTATAAATCAAGGTGTTTGCAGCACACACTTGGCACACTGGAAAAGAACCCATGGCAATGGAAGTGTTGCCCTTTGACAAAATCATGTAGATATCCACTCTACTGCATAGACACACACACACATATATATATATATATATATGCATGCACTCAAGGTCTCACTAGTCTAGTGAGTTGGGTTGTGCTGCAGGTCAGGCATCCCCCTAGCAGATGTAGTGTATGTATATGGATGCCTCCCTGAGAAACTGAAAGCAGCCATCGCTGTCTGCGTCTTCCAGGGTGTGGTGACAGATGCTGAGCAGGCGGAAGTCAACATTTTTGAGCTGGACAACCAAGTCAGGTGAATGTCTGGTTTTTGTTTGTTGGCTGTTGTCCTTCCTCAACACTGCTTTGTTTGTCGTTCCGCTTTGTGTGTATTTCCTCAACACTGTGTCTTTCCTCAACACTGCTTTTTGTGTCTTTCCTCAACACTGCTTTGTGTGTCTTTCCTCAACACTGCTTTGTGTGTCATTCCGCTTTGTGTGTCTTTCCTCAACACTGCTTTGTGTTACAGTTTCTGTTTCAAGGCAGAGTCATAGCATGCAAACTAGTTCTTATATGCAACACCACATTTGCTTGGAAAAAAAAAAAAATCAAGAAGGAAGCATATGCCTACCCTGTACATAAACTCAGAGTAATGGTCATGTCTTGAGATGCCCTCACCTTATACTGTCCTAACATCAAGTGTATTTGTTTTAGTAATGTCACAGTTAAGCATATTGTTTTTGACTGTGAGTGGATGAAGCCTTGCATGCATGAAAATCAAATGTGCCATCAAAAGTCACTGGGAACGTTGATGTTTTTGACATTTTACATTATCAGTTGTTTCTCGTATGTTAAGGACTTCCCTTTTATGGAGTCCTTAACTCACTCGGGATGAATAGTTTTCTTCCTTGCTTTTTCCTACAGACGACCCATTTGTTAGGGTTAGGAAAAAAAATCACAAAAAATACAAAACATAAAGTAACTGAATGAAACTCGCTGTACTTGACCCACTGACCCCTCTTCTCACGTTGTGTGTCCACCCACATCCCTCCCTCTTCACTGCCCTCAGAAGCTGTGTCACTGTCAGTACCTTCTTGCTGGTAGCTTTCTTCACTACGAATACTTTATTCAACGTCTTCATCATCCTCGTCGATGTAGAAACCTTCAGTTTGAAACATTTCAATCACTTCAGCAGCAGTAAAAAGCTGCTATCGTGATCAAGTTTGCTCTGCAAATTTCCACTTGTATCGCCTGTGAGGCCATTTTCGACACGTATGCAGATTAGCTTGTCATGCGGGGTGCTGAACTCAATGGCTCATCGGCAAGTGTGTTGTTACGGAACCTCACGATAAAACTTTCCATTTGTCCCTTGACACGTTTGCAATGCCCATTGTAGCTGCGATTGTTAAGCTACTACATGAGGAAAACATGGAAAAAATTCTGATTGTCAAAACCACTATAGCATTCCATCTTCTGGAACCACACCTTCCGTCAAGAATGCTATAGTGTTCCATCATCCAGAGTGAGTTAAAGTAGGTTTTGTTAATTGTATTTCTGTTTATTTCAAAATTCAAATATTCCCCTTTGATTGCACCCACCATCTACCCTGTTCCCCCCAACTCCCCATCCCTCTCCTGCTGTTCTTATCTATTTATTCATTTTTAAATGATACCATTCAATTGTGGAAAATGATCCTTGGAAAAAATAAATAACTATCACCAGTAGGTGTGACAGGACATTGAACGAAATTCCTCCTGCTCTTGAGGGGCAACTACTCATATTTTGTTCAGTGAGATAGTAACAGTGACAGTGAAAAATTTAGATGGGTTTTTTTTTGGTTTGGGTGTTTTTTTTTTCAACATTTCATTTTCATTGTGTTTTGGGTTGATTAATAACAATGTAGTTTCTTGTTGTTTGTTTTGTTGTTGTTTTTCCCATCTTTTAACTGTGTTTAGAGCTAGTCCCATTTTGTAAAGCTTAGTGTTCATGTGTATTTTGCACTTGTGTGTAAGAGTGTGTGTTGACACACACACACACACACACACACACACACACACATGAATACACTTTGACATAAGCAACAAAAGTGTCAAAGAATGTTTGTGTGTGGGTGGGGATGAGGGGTCGGGGGTGGGGGGGGTGGGGGGGGGGTGAGTGTGCATGCACACAATCATCTCGGTAGGATTTGCCAACAAAAGTTCTATCTGCCCACCAGGATCAGTTTAGATCTGAATACGTTGCTGTTATTTTTCTTGTTTCTTTTTTTCTGCGGGATCTGAATACATTGCTGTTATTTTCTTGTTTCTTTTTTTTTCTGCAGGATCTGAATACATCACTGTATTTTCTTGTTTCTTTTTTTTCTGGAGGATCTGAATACATTGCTGTATTTTCTTGTTTCTTTTTTTCTGTTGCTTCTTTTTTTCTGCAGGATCTGAATACATCGCTTTATTTTCTTGTTTCTTTTTTTTCTGGAGGATCTGAATACATCACTGTATTTTCTTGATTCTTTTTTTCTCTTGCTTCTTTTTTCTGCAGGATCTGAATACATCGCTTTATTTTCTTGTTTCTTTTTTTTTCTGCAGGATCTGAATACATCGCTGTATTTTCTTGTTTCTTTTTTTCTCTTGCTTCTTTTTTCTGCAGGATCTGAATACATCGCTGTATTTTCTTGTTTCTTTTTTTTTTCTGCAGGCTGTTTCTGTGCTACCTGCCTGCACTGAAGCACCCCAGAAAACTGCGTGTCGGGGATGTTGTGGCTGTGTACAACGTACACCAGTCACACTGTCCGAAGGTTAGTGGTGCCGTTCCTGTTTCAGTTTCTCAAGGAGGCGTCAGCGTTCGGACAAATCCATATAGGCTGCACCACATGTGCCAGGCAGATGCCTGACCAGCAGCTTGACCCAACATGCTTAGTCAGGCCTTGAGTGCATGCCTGTATATGTTTACCGATCAGAGTGGATTTCTTCCACAGAATTTTGCCAGAGAACAACACTCTCGTTGCCATGGGTTCTTTTTCTGTGCGCCAAATGTGTGCTGCACGCCTGATCTCGGTGTATCATCTCATCCAAATGACTAGACGCTCAGTTTGATTTCCAGTCAAACTTGGGGAAAAAGGGCGAGAGTGGGATTCAAACCCAGACCCTCATGGACCCTGTTTTGGCAGATGAGTGTCTTGACCATTCTGCACCCTCCCCCAGTGGTGCACACCTGCTGACTGCTACGCTTTCAGCAGAGTTTGCTATGGTCGAGTGCATTTTGTGACGCTGTTATGCTCATGTGGAAAAAGCTATGATCAGATGAAATTTTTTTTAAATCCCACTCCTCTTCCCTGGATTGGATCAAAGACAGACACTTACAGACGAACAAAGCACTGTTGATCCAGTCTTGTCCTGGCTGATGAATGTTTCAAAATTTCAGCTTCCATGTTGATGGGCTGTGACTCGCACATTGACTCGTACAGTACACAAGCTGGCTTTTACATGTATGATTGTTTTTACCCTTGCCATGTAGGCTGTTATGCTCCGTTTTCAGGAGCAAAAATTTCTGCTGATGGTAAGTTAAGTTCTCATTCAGCACACATCAAATGGAAGTCAAATCACCATTGTGGAAATGGCAGTGCTGCCACACCAAGCGTTGCTAATTTTTTTCAGTCACCCAAATATTTCACCAGAAGAACTAGTCACAGTCCATGGTGAAACACAGTTTGCTTTTTTCCTGGTGGAGCACCACACACCATTCAGTGCAGCAGACCGTTCTGATTCACCGCAAGGCAATGCATGTTGGGGATGGTGTTGCTCTGTGCAACATGCGCAATAGGTGAGTAGTTAAAGCAGACTTTCATTCTGAGGGTCCTGGGTTTGAATCTCGGTAACGGCGCCTGTTGGGTAAAAGGTGGAGATTTTTTTCTGATCTCCCAGGTCAAAACGTATGAACAGACCTGCTTGTGCCTGAAACCCCTTCATGTGTATACGCTTGCAGAAGATCAGATACCTATGTTAAAAATCCTGTAATCTATGTCAGCGTTTGGTGGGTTATGGAAACAAGAGCATACCCAGTATGCACACCCCTGAAAACAGAGTAATACTGCCTACATAGCAGGGTAAAAATGGTCATACATGAAAAAGTCCACTTGTGTGCATACAGATGAATGTGGGAGTTGCAGCCCACGAACGAAGAAGTTGCTCTGTGCAACTTGCTTCACTCACACTGTTCTAAGGGGGTGTATGTATGATAGTCAGTCGTGTCCAACTATGACCATCAGAACAGCAGAGGAGCCAACTGCTGTCCTGACTATCTGGGCTTGAATTTGTAATACAGAGAGAGAGAGAGACAGAGAGATTTATCTCTCTGAAATATAACAGAAGTTAGAAAATGAGTTAATATGTTGTGCGATCACAAAGTTGAACAAGACCAATTGAACTTCTCACTGAAAAATTCATCTGCTATTTTGAAGGAGTTCTTGGCTGTTTTTCATTTCAAGAAAATTGTTTCACAACAGATAATGATATTAACTAAAATCATGAAACATATCATTCAAGTACTTACTAGAATAAGTAAAGCTGGTTTCCAAATTTTAAAAATAATTTCCCCCCGTATTTGAATCAAAACCTCATATACATTGAGCTCTGCGACAAGACTGCCATGAAGCCAGGCATTGAAACCTCAGATCTAAAAATAGATCTAGTTGATCAGTGGTATAAAAAATACAAGGTCTCCACTTTTTTCGTTAAATGGATGCTGCTCCTTAAAAGCTTTCGGGTCATTTTATAAAGCATTTTAAAGAAGAAAAAATGAACTTTTCAGTGGTGGGTTTGACTAGAAGATTGAATTGTCTGGAAGTGCAGTAGAGCGACAAGAAAAATAGGTAAATTATGAGCCACATTTTTTTTTTTATAAATCAGTTAAAATAAATCAACTGGAAATTTAGCCCATGTTAAAGTAGAGAACGTGATCTTTTATTTGATAGGTCTCTTAACTCGATTGGTTGTAAGGAGTTATCTCCATAACCTGTTTTTGTCACCAACCCTCTTTGACCAGAAGCAGATGTCGACAAACAACTTTCCCACGCTGCGTTTTGAAGAGCGAAGGTTACTCCACTTAGGGCAGTCAATTTCGCTCACACTGCCTAACACACAATAAAAGAAACACTAAGAAGAATGAACAAAGGCGGTTTTATTTTCTGATAATATTTTTCAGCTCGATGTATGCAGTATTGCGCTTGCTCGGGCAAAGTGAAAAATGATAACAATACGATTTGTCAGCCATAGCTACACAGCATTACATAGCGGCCGGACATACCTACTGTTACAGTAATGGCACCAAGGCAAAAGCGAGTGGTAGCATTGTAGTATCATGATGAGGAACAATGAGTATACCACTTCTACATTATTGGAAAAGAAAGCTTAAAGTTAATTACAATGAAAAGACAGCAACAACAACAACAGACAAAAAAACCGAAACAAAAACACACACAAAAAAATTGCTAATACAAGTAAGGACTATTATACAGAATGGTTACTATGGAACAGGCAAAATTGTGATTAGGTAACAATTTCCATAATTGGAAGGTGACTGTTCCACTTTGTATGGAAAGCATAATGGTTCATCAGTATACAAGATGCATGTTCTTCGATTTTGTATCTGTATCTGAATCGCACACGCTTGGTTTTCCTATCAAACTGGATTTTTCACGGAATTTTCCTAGGTAAAACCCTTTTGTTGCCGTGGGTTCTTTCATGTGCACATGTTCAGTTTCAAGGAACAGGTTTTAAATTGCCTTTTTTTTGTGCTGTGATATTAAAAAAAAATTTTTTTTAAAGTAGCAGTGCATTTCTTATTTAAAAGCAAAGTCAAGCTGATAAAAATGTATGGAAATACATATGTGTTTTCTCTCTACCTGCGTCTGTGTGCAGACTCAGAAGCAGAAGCAGCTGTTCTGTTGCGTAAGGTCAAGAGTTCATGTCACCCGCAAGGGGGAGGTAAGCCATTCTTGTCTTCTGCTCCAGTCTCTCATGGTCCCCTGCGTCCCTGTCCAGAATAATTGCCACGAAATGCAGAAGCTATATGGTGCAAGCTTCCCAGGTACTAGACTCTTTAGTGTCTCACATAAAACAATACATTCTGTACGGAGTACGTAATGACATGTAACAGAATGCAGTGATGCCCAAGACAGAAAATAATGCACCAAGGCAGTAAGAAGATTGCAGTCAGGAATCAAAACAGTATCATGTGCTTTACACGCACACATGCTCTCACACACGCATGCACGCAAACACTCAGTCCAAGACAACATGACACAATACAGTACAATGCAATGTTGTACAATACTATACAATGCTATACAGTGCAAGACAATACAATACAATACAATGCAATACAATACATTACAATATAATACAATGCCATACAATACAATGCAAAATGAAATGATACAATGCAATCTGATACAGTATGATACAGTACTACACGATATGATATGACATAATACAATACAATGCAACACAGTGTGATTTGATATGACACAATGCAATAGAATATACAATACAGTACAATACAGTCAACACAGTAAGATGCAGTACAATACAAAACAACACAATACAAATCAATCCAATCCAATCCAGTCCAGTCCAATCCAGTTTGCCTTCTATCAGCCCCAGGGAGAGACATCAGCAGCCAGGGACAGCAGCACCGAGCCAGAGGTGCCGATCATGACGTTACTTCAGCAGTTTGCCATCACGCCACCTGACTTACTGCCCCTGCTAGAGGTGTACCGTGTCGTCAGTCATGTGATGCGGCTCCGCATGGTCACATGACAAGGTGACTTGGGATAGTTTTTAGTTCTTCAGCTGTGCAGACCTGAAATTCACAGCTCTTTTTTTTTTCAGTCTGTCGCATTCCTTCACTCACATTCTTTAAAAAAAAAAAAAAGTCTAAAAATGTTCCTCTTCAGCTGTGCAAACCTGGAATTTACTGCTGCTTTTGACGGGCTCAACAGCCGAGTAGATAAAGTATTGGGCTTTCAATCTGAAGGTACTGGGTTCAAATCATGGGCACGGCGCCTGGTGGGTAAAGAAAGGTTGGAGATTTTTCCAATCTCCCAGGTCAGCAGATGTACAGACCTGCTAGTGCCTGTACCCCCTTCTTGTGTATACGCATGCTGAAGATCAAATACACATGCTGAAGATCAAATACGCATGTTGAAGATCTTGTTATACATGTCAGCATTCGGTTGATTGTGGAAACATGAACCCAGCATGCACCCCCCCACACCCCCACGATTGCCCCGGATCCCTCCCTACATCCCCTGAAAACAGAGTGTGACTGCCTTCAAGGTGGGGGGTGGAGGGAGGGTTAAGAACGGTCATACATGTAGAAATCCATGTGTGTATTCAAACAAGCATCGGAGTCACATCCCAGAAACAAATAATAATGATAAAAATGATACTGCTGCTTTTTTCAGTCCATCATCATTATTCGCTCACATCCTTTAAGAAAACCAAAAGAGTTCCACTTGAAGCATTCTCTGCACTACTGATAAATGTTAGTGGCTCCTATCAATGTGATTTGTGTTGTAGATGGTAATGGTATGAAAGTGTAATCAAGAGAACATGGAGACTATCGTCATGAGAAAGTGAACTGGATGTGTCATGTGAATAGAGCATGATAACATCACCCAGACAGCCCTTCACTGGACGCCAAAAGGTGGACATTAATGAGGAAGGCCAAAGAACACTTGACGCTTAACAGTCGAAGGACAACTCCAGACCCTAAAGCACATTCAGAGACTGGCCCAAAACATACAAGAGTGGCTTCGTTGCTGCCCTAATAATAAATAATAATAATGATAATGATAATAATATCAATATACATTTGCATAGCACTTACCCGGCATCTCTGATAGCTTTTAACAATACACCTATTACAGATAAGAAACAGGAATAAAATGCCAGAGCACAAAACTGGCAGTAAGTTGGTAATGGTATGGAGCATCAGAACAACCCATGTTTCAAACTGACAGGAAACAGACAAAACAGGCAGTAAGTTGGTAATGGTATGGAGCATCAGAACGACCCGTGTTTCAAACTGACAGGAAAAACAGACAAAACAGGCAGTAAGTTGGTAATGGTATGAAGCATCAGAACGACCCGTGTTTCAAACTGACAGGATAAACAGACAAAACAGGCAGTAAGTTGGTAATGGTATGGAGCATCAGAACAACCCATGTTTCAAACTGACAGGAAACAGACAAAACAGGCAGTAAGTTGGTAATGGTATGAAGCATCAGAACGACCCGTGTTTCAAACTGACAGGAAACAGATAAAACAGACAGTAAGTTGGTAATGGTATGAAGCATCAGAATGACCCGTGTTTCAAACTGACAGGAAACAGACAAAACAGGCAGTAAGTTGGTAATGGTATGAAGCATCAGAACGATCTTTGTTTCAAACTGACAGGAAACAGACAAAACAGGCAGTAAGTTGGTAATGGTATGAAGCATCAGAACGACCCGTGTTTCAAACCGACAGGATAAACAGACAAAACAGGCAGTAAGTTGGTAATGGTATGGAGCATCAGAACGACCCGTGTTTCAAACTGACAGGAAAAACAGACAAAACAGGCAGTAAGTTGGTAATGGTATGAAGCATCAGAACGACCCGTGTTTCAAACTGACAGGAAAAACAGACAAAACAGGCAGTAAGTTGGTAATGGTATGAAGCATCAGAACGACCCGTGTTTCAAACTGACAGGAAACAGACAAAACAGGCAGTAAGTTGGTAATGGTATGAAGCATCAGAACGACCTTTGTTTCAAACTGACAGGAAACAGACAAAACAGGCAGTAAGTTGGTAATGGTATGAAGCATCAGAACGACCCGTGTTTCAAACTGACAGGAAACAGACAAAACAGGCAGTAAGTTGGTAATGGTATGGAGCATCAGAATGACCTTTGTTTCAAACTGACAGGAAACAGACAAAACAGGCAGTAAGTTGGTAATAGTATGAAGCATTAGAACGACCTGTGTTTCAAACTGACAGGAAACAGACAAAACAGGCAGTAAGTTGGTAATGTATGGAGCATCAGAACGACCCGTGTTTCAAACTGACAGGATAAACAGACAAAACAGGCAGTAAGTTGGTAATGGTATGGAGCATCAGAACGACCCGTGTTTCAAACTGACAGGAAACAAACAAAAGAACAGCCAGACAAATAAGCCAAGGAACAGCAGAACACTGTGTGTGTATGCTGCTGTGCAGTGAGAAGACAAAGGGGGCGAGGACAGTGCTTCGCCATCTGGTCAGTGCCTTCCGCTCACCACTCAGACACAGGAACTACGCGCTGGAGTTTTGTCGGCACCGCAGCCTCTGCCCTATCAGCGGTGGGGCAGTAAGTGTACGTGCCCTTTGTGCCAGTTGTAGATGCTGTTGCATTATGATTATCTTGCTTCTTTGTGCCTTTTCTGCCAGTTGTAGACACGGTTGCATAATTATCTTTCTTCTTTGTGCCTTTTCTGCCAGTTGTAGACACTGTTGCATTATGATTATCTTGCTTCTTTGTGCCTTTTCTGCCAGTTGTAGACACTGTTGCATTATGATTATCTTGCTTCTTTGTGCCATTTCTGCCAGTTATAGACACTGTTGCATTATGATTATCTTGCTTCTTTGTGCCCATTCTGCCAGTTGTAGACACTTGCATAATTATCTTGCTTCTTTGTGCCCTTTCTGCCAGTTGTAGACACTTGCATAATTATCTTGCTTCTTTGTGCCATTTCTGCCAGTTGTAGACACTGTTGCATTATGATTATCTTGCTTCTTTGTGCCATTTCTGCCAGTTGTAGACACTGTTGCATTATGATTATCTTGCTTCTTTGTGCCTTTTCTGCCAGTTGTAGACACTGTTGCATAATTATCTTGCTTTTTTGTGCCCTTTCTGCCAGTTGTAGACACTTGCATAATTATCTTGCTTTTTTGTGCCCTGTCTGCCAGTTGTAGACACTTGCATAATTATCTTGCTTCTTTGTGCCCTTTCTGCCAGTTATAGACACTGTTGCATAATGATTATCTTGCTTCTTTGTGCCCTTTCTGCCAGTTATAGACACTGTTGCATTATGATTATCTTGCTTCTTTGTGCTCTTTCTGCCAGTTGTAGACACTGTTGCATAATTATCTTGCTTCTTTGTGCTCTTTCTGCCAGTTATAGACACTTGCATAATTATCTTGCTTCTTTGTGCTCTTTCTGCCAGTTGTAGACACTGTTGCATAATGATTACCTTGCTTCTTTGTGCCCTTTCTGCCAGTCATAGACACTAATGCATAATCATAATCTTGCCAGCTTCCTTGGAGCCATTGCCTAGAATTTAAAGTCTTTAAGGAATAGGAAAAAAATTTATTGACAGTCTTTGTGGAATTGAAAAAAAAAAGTATCTACTACAGTGCTGTTGTGTTATCATTTCTAATTGTAAGCTCTTATTTGCGTATGATGACACTGTTGCATATTGACACTGTCCTAAATCATTCCCCCACCCCCACCCCATTCCATAGGTTCCCTGAGGGATGTTCTGGGACCCCCACCCCCTCCCCCCCCCCCCATGCTTGTTTGGTCCCAGCATGATGTCTATGCAGGAAAACTAGGACTGCTTGAGGATTTGGTCTTTGACTGACCACTACTGACTTCTGCTGATCATTGCTGACCACTGCCGACCACAACTGACCATGATCCCAAAAATTCAGAATGTCACGTTTAATTCTTTATCATGTTATGCAGTATTAAGTCTTCTGGACTTGGTATGATGATAACAATAAAAATGATTATAATGATAATGATGATAATGATAATAACAACCAAATCACGGCTCAGCCAACAATATTTTCTCCCCCTCCACTAGACCTTGAGTGGTGGTCTGGACGCTAGTCATTCGGATGAGACAATAAACTGAGGAGCATGCACTTAGCGCACGTAAAAGAACAACAAAAGGGTTGTTCCTGGCAAAGTTCTGTAGAAAATCCCACTTTGATAGGAAAAACAAATAAAACTGCACGCAGAAAAAAATACCCCCCAAAAAATGGGTGGCGCTGTAGTGTAGCTGTCCCTGGGGAGAGCAGCCGGAATTTCACACAGAGAAATCTGTTGTGACAACAACAAAAAAAGAGAGGGAGAGAAATACAAACGATGGTGAATGAAATTTCAGGATGAAACAGGGGAAGGAATGCCACGGCTGACGTCTGTGACTGAGATCATTCAGGACGTGAGCAGAGACACGGCCAGGGGGCGTGCTGCACGTGGCGACACCATGGCCTCGGCATCCAGTGATGAAGACAGTGGCTGGAACTACAGCACCAACGTGGTTAATGAAGTAGGTGCAAGGGTTTTAGTTTTTGACTCACTTGTGTAAACAAATTGAGTCTATGTTTTAACTCGGTGTTCGGTTGTCTGTGTGTGTCTCTGTGTGTCTGTGGTAAACTTTAACATTGACATTTTCTCTGCAAATACTTTGTCAGTTGACACCAAATTAGGCATAACAATAGGAAAAATTCAGTTCTTTCCAGTCATCTTGTTTAAAACAATATTGCACCTTTGGGATGGGCACAAAAAAATTAAAAAAATGAAGCCTCTTTATATGCAAACTGCATTTACTGTTATATTTTTTGTATTCTCTAAACTTGGCACTTTCATCTGATATTCTGACCCAACAACAAGAGCAGTCATTATTATCATTTTTTGTTCAAACAGGAACTTCTTTTGCTAAGCATGGAAGTTTTATTTATTTTGCAAACGTTTGGTGCAGAGGGTAAAAAAGGGAAATTACTCTGTAATTAATGCTAGGGGACGTAATTTGCTTTAAACTGATCTTTCTCATCTTAAACATTACATTTTGAAATTATACTCAATGCATAAAAAGCTTTGATTTTTTTTTTAAAGTGTATCAAAAGTGAGTCTTGAAGGCCTTGCCTCTCTTGTTGTTGTTGTTGTTGTTGTTTTGTTTGTTTTTTGCTTGTTTATATATATATATATATATATTTTTTTTTTTTTTTTTTTTTTTTTTTTTTTTTTTAAACATGTTCCACACCTGATGGAATGAGTAAAACATTATTGTGCTACATTGAAGAAGACAGTGGCTGGAATTGCAGCATAAAAGTGGTTAATAAAGTAGGTGCAGGCCTGTAGTTATTTATTTATTTATTTATTTTACTTTCCTGCTATGCATGCTCTACACCTGATATGATTAGTAAATCATTGTTGTACTGAATTGAAGAAGACAGTGGCTGGAATTGCAGCATCAAAGTGGTTAATAAAGTAGGTGCATGCCTTTATTCATTTATTTATTTATCTATTTATTTTACTTTCCTGATATACATGTCCCACACCTGATAGAATTAGTGAATCATTGTTGTGCTGAATTGAAGAAGACAGTGACTGGAATTGCAGCATTAAAGTGGTTAATAAAGTAGGTGCAGGCCTTTATTCATTTATTTATTTATCTGTTTATTTTACTTTCCTGATATACATGTCTCACACCTGATAGAATTAGTGAATCATTGTTGTGCTGCATTGAAGAAGACAGTGGCTGGAATTGCAGCATCAAAGTGGTTCATAAAATAGGTGCAGGCTTTTGTTTATTTTATTTCTATCTTCTTTACTTTCCTGATATACATGTTCCATACCCAATGGGACAAGGAGAATATTCTTGTGCAGTATAGTGTTGTGTTGTATTACCTTTTTTTGTCACAACAGATATCTATGTGTGAAATTTGGTCTGCTGTCCTCTGGGAAGAGTTTGCATCACCACAGTGTGGTGTACACTGTTTGTTGCTTTTTCTGCCTGCAAGTATAAATGTTTTACCATCAAAGTTGATTTTTCTACATAATTTTTCCAGAGAGAATGCTTTTGTTGCCATGGGAGTCTTTTTCGTGTGCTAAGTGCATGCTGCACAGGGGACTCGGTTTTTCTGTTGGTCTCATTGGAAAGACTTGCACCCAGACCAACAGTGAAGGTCAAGTGGAAGAGGAAGTTCAATGTCTTTTTCCTGCTGCACAGGGGACTGGATTTTTACCACAAAATTCATTTGAAACATTTCCCCCAGACCATGACGGGCGCAATAGCTGAATGGTTAAAGTGTTGGAATTTCAATCTGAAGGTCCCTGGTTCAAATCTTGGTGACAGCGCCTGGTGGGTAAAGGGTGGAGATTTTTCCGATCTCCCAAGTCAACATATGTGCAGACCTGCTAGTGCCTGCACCCCTTTCATGTGTATATGCACGCAGAAGATTAAATACACACATTAAAGATCCTGTAATCCATGTCAGCGTAGGGTGGGTTATGGAAACAAAAATGTACCCGGCATGCACACCCCTGAAAATGGAGCATGGCTGCCTTCATGGCGGGGTAAATAAACAAAACGGTCATACACGTAAAATGTTACATGTCTGAGTGTGTATGTGTGCATGCCTGAAATCTGATTGAATGACACAGGAAACGAATGATGAGCACCCAGTGGCAGCCGTCAGTTGGCTCTACCCAGGTAGGCAGCCTGTTATGCAAATGACTCTGTGTTTGTACAGTGCTTAGATCTTGGTCCCCAACCAAGGATAGGCGCTATATAAGTATCTATATCAATCAATCAGACCACTAATCAGGGTCAAGTGGAAGGAGTTAAAATCCTGGATGATGCTGGACTCGAACCTGACAAAACTGGTTTCCAAGTCAGGCGCATAACCACTAGGACACTGCCTAACTTCATGTGATGTATTTGTAAAATGTATATTGCTCGGTCATCATGATTCTGTTCTTTCTTCCTGCGTTTACGTACTGCAATCCCACATTGACTTGCACGTACCAGTGGGGTTTTATGTGTATGACTTCTCCATTAAGGCAGCCCATACTCAGTTTTCTGGGATGTGCTTGCTGGGCATGTTCCTGTTTCCATAACCGACCGAACGCTGACATGGATAACGGGATGTCTAGCATGCATATTTGATGTTACGCATGCGTGTACACACAAAGGAGGCTCAGGAACCACACTCGTGTTTAACCCACCAGGAGCAGCCAGGATGTGAACCCAGAACCCTCAGACTGAAAGGTGAATGCACTAACCACTCGGTTGCCGTGCCCGTCATTGACCATGATGTATTCTCCATCTCCTGATGTACGCAAGGATCTCATGATGTAGTTTGATTTCTGATATAGTTCATATCTGAAAGTTTAGCACTGTTTTACTTTGAGATAGGTCTATAGAATGTTTGCCAGTGTGATGGGACCATCCAGCAGTTCAGCTGGAAAGTGAAGTTGGTGCATGCAGAGAAGCCAAGACCCCAGCCACACAGTGGCTCAGTAGATTTGTATCAAAAACGCTGCAAAGACACCCGTTTGTGCCAGCACTGGTCGCCTTGAACTCTGCTCAGTCAGTGAGATGGTAGGCAGAATGGTGGGGGTGAGTTTTTGAGAGACTTGTTCAGCTGAGACACCGCACGGCAGTTTTACCTATCAATCACTACATTCTTGGTGAGTGTGGTTGACCTTGCATGCTGCTTCTTCTTGATCTTCATTCGTGGACTGCAACCCCCACACTCACTCACATGCACATAGGTTGGCTTTTATGTGTATGACCGTTTTTACCTGGCTGTGTTGGCAGCCATATGCCATTTTCGGGGGGTGGGGGTGGGGGGGTGTATGCTGGAAATGTTCTTGTTTCCAAACCCCCCCAACACTGGCATGGATCACAGGATCTTTAATGTGCATACTTGATCTTCTGCTTTTGTATACACATGAAGGGGGTTCAGACACTAGCACGTCTGCACATTGTTGATTTTGGAGATCGGGGAAAAATCTCCCACCCTTCACCCACCAGGTGCCGTTACCGAGATTGGAACCTGGGACCCTCAGATTGAAAGTCCAACACTTTAACCACTGGGCTGTTGTGCCCGTCAACCATACGTTCTCTCTTTCTGTGTGTGTGGTTCAGCACCTGCTGGGCTGGCTGAGGGCCAGCACTGCCACAGGACGTCTGCAGCTGGGGGACTCACAGGGGGCCGCCATGGACCTGGTCTTCACCAGTTCCCACTCACCGCCCGCACCACTGCACCAGTGCGGCACACCATGCCACTGCGACGCGGTTCAAACCGATCAGTCCCCTCCATGCCCCTACCTCCACCCGTGCTGCGTGGGCCGGCTGATCATCGTCAAAAACTTCTCCGTCGTCTCAGAAACGTTTCCTGGCATCAAAGATGGTGGAGAGCGGGGTGAGGGTGTGAAAACATTGTCGTACATTGTTGCGGCGGCTGAAGACTGTGCCCGTCTAAAAGTGCGGGACTGCCGAGGGGAAGGTGACGTGAAGAGCGGTCGTGTCGCCTTGAGAAAACGTGCGGCAGAAATGGCGAGGGATGGTGGCAGTGGAGGAGGTGGACTTTCATCAGGACCTCACACCTGTCTCGTCTACATCACAGAAAAATGCCATCTGAGCGCCCAGGTTGTGAACAGTGAGAAGCGACCCAGTTTTCAGTTTTGTGTGGAAGGTTTCCTGGTGACAGCCAAGACTGGCGGAGAGCTGTCCCTCGCACAGGACGATACAGAGGTCTCTGGTGAAGAAGCAGTCCCAGCAAAGAAAAAGCAACATGCTGCCACAAGCACCAAACAGCAACAAACCATGAGAGAGAAAAGTGCCAGCAATGTGAAAACCGATGACGCTGCTTTGTCTTTATCAAGAACAGGTCAGTCAGTGCAGACGCACCCTTGGTGTAGTCAGTCGGTGCAAGCGCACCCTTCGTGTTGTCAATCGGTGCAGGTGCACCCTTCTTGTTGTCAGTCGGTGCAGGCACACCCTTATTGTTTGCCGCGGGGCATGGAGGTGGGACAACGGTTGTCGCTGACGTTTGCCGATGACGGGTGTCAGTGGAGCAACCTGATCCACCCCCCTGGCCTGTACAGGGTGACAGGGAAGGATAGTGCCTCCCCCCCACTCCACTGGCCCCAGGTGGACAGAAAACTCCAGGCTGCCATGCAGAGAACTGGGACGCAGACGGCTGTCAGAGTGTCAGCTTCTGCTGTCATGGAGAAGGTGTTTGTGGACTGCAGTGATGTAAGTTGATATTGTTTGTGGACTGCAGTGATGTAAGTTGGTATTGTTTGTGAACTGCAGTGATGTGTTTGTGGACTGCAGTGATGTAAGTTGGTATTGTTTGTGGACTGCAGTGATGTGTTTGTGGACTGCAGTGATGTAAGTTGGTATTGTTTGTGGACTGTAGTGATGTGTTTGTGGACTGCAGCGATGTAGGCTGGTATTATTTGAAGGGGATGCATTGTTTTTTTGTTGATGTTGTTTCTTTTTAAAGCTGAAATGTTACACAAACCTAGGGTAGACTATAAAGGCCTGCCCAGCAGGCTACAGAATTGCTCCGTTTCTAGCACACTACTTTAGGTATTTCTGACAGTGAGCAAAAATATCTGGATTGATATTGTTTGTGTCAAACATTAATTGTTTGGATAGTATGTGGAATATTTATAAGTAGAATTAAAAAAAAAAAACAAAAAAAAACCATTCAATTTATTATGTCTACTAAATTAGTTGTTAATTTCTTAGTTTGAGATTTAAAAAAATATTTATGACTGTTTGGATGGTACATAAAATATTAATCTTCATCAGCAAAATGTTGCTGTTCTTGTTGCTTTTAACAATGGCACAGTTTTATGAAGAAAAGTATTGTTTGTGGCTTTTTAATATTGTGGGATGTTATTTGACCAAACTTGTGTGTGTGTCTGAATGCACACGTTTGCTAATAAACGAAAAGAATCTCTATACATACATATCTAAAAGCACATATGGTCATGGCAAAGTGGTTAGTGTCATCTACTGACATCTACTACATTTTTGTTTTGTTAAACCTTATATTGCCTTGCTTGTTCAGAATCTATAAATACGACTCACTTTGTTGGGAAAAAAAAAAGAGCTGCATAGTTGAAAAAAAATGAATAGACGTTAAAAAAAAAATCATCAGTAATATATTGATATAGCATTTCTTTAAAAAGAATGTGAAGCCATCCATCACATAATTTATCGGTATTGTCTCAAGAAATGTTTATTTATTTACTTATTTATTTATGTATTTATTAAGATGTTTTACTATAGCGCATATTCTTGAAGCTCTGTGCATTTTACAATATCATGTCATTGCCAACATTGTCTGTTGCATGTTTCCATGACTCTTTTCATTTCTCTTTTCCTGTCCATTTGCAGGTAACCCTGTATAACGACCACAGCAGAAAGATGTTGATGAATGAATGTAAGATTTGTGGAATGGATGGGTGAATGAGAGGCGCAATAGCCGAGTGGTTAAAGCGTTGGACTGTCAATCTGAGGGTCCCGGGTTCGAATCACAGTGACGGCACCTGGTGGGTAAAGGGTGGAGATTTTTACGATCTCCCAGGTCAACATATGTGCAGATCTGCTAGTGCCTGAACCCCCTTCGTGTGTATATGCAAGCAGAAGATCAAATACGCATGTTAAAGATCCTGTAATCCATGTCAGCGTTCGGTGGGTTATGGAAACAAGAACATACCCAGCATGCACACCCCTGAAAACAGAGTATGGCTGCCTACATGGCGGGGTAAAAATGGTCATACATGTAAAAGCCCACTCATGTGCATACAGGTGAACGCAGAAGAAGAAGAAGGATGGGTGAATGATGGGGAATTAAAAAATTGCTGAAAAAAAAAAATACTGACAGCAGGGAGGACTTGGGTTTGAACCCCATCAGAGGTGGGGGGTTTTGACCCTCGGCCAGCTCCTGTCCAGAGCTGAATGTGCTGTTGGCTCAGATGGAAAGACTGGGAGCACACGGTCAAGGGTCATTCACTTCACTTGACTTATACGATGTTTGAAGCCTTGCTACACAAAAGGCCTGTTCATCGTTCTGTGGATAATAACTATATGTTTTGCAACATGGTGGTTGGCATATGGAGAAATGTAGTTCGTGTCTCAATCAACCGAATAACATTTTGGTGAGTACAAGGTAGGCAGATATTTCCAGCTGCAATCAAGTCGATTTTTAAAGGAGTTGATGGAAGGTGCAGTTACGATGCTGTTAGGCAAACTGTTCTGGAGGGAAACAACCCTGTTTGAGAAAAAAATTTCCTCTAATGTTGAGTCTTTGAGTGTGTTGCTCAAATTTCCGGACTGACACTGCAGGTGTCTGTAATTCTCAGCCTGGCTGACGCCGGGATAGATTATGAGAGTACAGCCTGGTCAGATGGTCACAAATGTAAAGGGATCTCCATGGCAGAATAGTCATCATCCCACCACCATTCATCGTCATCAAAATATGAAAAAAACAAAATGTCCCAAATTCTGTGGCCCTGAGGAAAAAAAAAAAACAAAACAAAGGAAAGAAAGAAAGAGTACAGAAAAGAACATGCATGCCTCCCCATGCCCCCACTCCTCACGCCCTCCCTCCCTTCCTTCCACACTCCCCCCCACCCCCAGCCCCACCCAAAAAGAAAAAGCGAACACATGTTTTTTTCTTTTCATATTTCCAGACTTGATCTCTGTTTCAGCAGGAAGGACACATGGCTTCAGTTCCAAGCTTGCGGTCTGCACTGTCAGACAGGTGAGGCACAGTTTTTGTTCAACACATGACTGGGTGCGTTGTCATGTTCCTGTTTTATTTGATTTTTTTTCTTCCTCGTTTGCCTCCCATTAGATGAGCAGCCCGGTGTCCTCGATGAAGGCTGCCGTCCGTTGCAGCTCCTCAGGGTGCCGTACAGTTTGGGGTGGGCCCCTTTGGGGTATAGGGCCCGGCTCCCGGCCTCCCCAGCGGGTCTCTGAAGGTCGAGTGCCACATCGAGATTCTGTGGGCTGCATCATCGTGGATGCGTGGTATCGTAGTTTTAATTGGACCAGTGGCCCGATACCACCGTCTTCAGCTGGGGTTTTCTTTCAGGGTGCCTCACCCTTAGCTGATGGCCCTTACATCCTGCCCTGTGAGCACAGGGGGGATTGTTTCTCCGAGGGTCCCACCCTGGGGCTAGAGGTTATAATGCGCCTCTTGACCGCATTATGAACCCGTCATAGGACACATGGGGTATTTCAGTGAGGACAACAGTGCCACCTGTTGACCCACCCTGTCCGGGTAGAAACATCGACAGTTGGTCCAGGACTGCTTATTCGGCCAGGCAAGCCTGACATATCGCAGCTAACCCCCATATCTGAGGGGCGTTCCCCTATCCGCCATCCGCGGACCTGCCGGGTTGGGGATGGTTGCCCCACTACTGAATTGGAAGCAGCCTGGTCCCGGATTTGATTTTCTTTTCAACATGGTGATTGTTGCTTCCGTCTTTTTGTTCTTGTTTTTATTTCAGTTATTTGCCTGCTGTGTGTCTTAAATTTCCTTTTTTTTTTCTTTTTTTTTAACTGGGAATTTATTCAGGTATAAGCAGCAGTGGTTTGTAAGCTGCAAATGTTTCACCAAAACAAAAAACAGCAATAACAAAAACCAAAAAAAAAAAAGCCATAAAATAAACAAGTGCAAAAACGTCACAAAAGTAGCCACAGAAAGTAGAATTTTGACAGCATTGCGTCATGTTTGAGGCATCATGGAAGTTGTCTGAGCAAGGGTGATCAACTGAATGTTTCATGTGGATTTATACCATGTGTAAATTTGGAGGGAATAAACATAAACTGTTAACACTAGCACATTTTTACAGTGAGTTTTGAATTCTTGAAGAGTCAAAACCAGTTTTGAAACCTAATGTGATTTTTAGAATAGACAGGAGACCGATGGCAACACTTGATTTGACCTGAACGTGTCGTCAGAAAAACACGCAGCATCTGATAAATCCACAAACAAGCCACATCATTATTTTAGCTGCAGGGGTCATAATTGAGGGAAAAAGTTGTGGCTAAGAGTCCAAATTTTATGGTAATCATTTTGTTTCAGTTTGTGTTAATGTTTCATACAAACCTTGGGTAGGCTCACAAGGCCCGATCAGCATGTTGGGTTTGTGCAAAGATGAGGCATGTACTCCTTTTTTTTTTTCAAACAGCAGATGTGATGTAGTGTACAGGTATCAGTCTACACTTTGACGCCTCCTTGAAGATAAAACTCTCAACAACCCCTCAAACCCCCGAACCCCCTCTGGAAATTTTTTTGTAGACACCAAGTTTGATTTATGAATTAAAAAAGAAGTTCTTACCATACATTCTATTTTCAGTGACAATAGACTTCTTGGAGAGGCACAAAAAATAATCAAGAAGCCAAAATGTTTTCACAGAGTTGCTCCACTTCCAACACACAACTTTCGGTTTGATAAACACTCGTTTCTGATTGCGAGCAAAAATACCTAAATATCTGGATTGTAATATCTACTGGTAACCCCCCCCCCCCCCCACTACCATCTCACCCAACCCCAATCTCCTCCGCCATCAAGAGTTTTCGTGTTGTTGTTTTTGCTGTTGTTATTGTAGTTGTGCAGCAAGAGTCACACGCAAGCCATGGACGCTTTGCCTCTTGTTGTAGACATGTTTTTAGCCCGTTTCTCAGCTCCCCTGAAATCCTGCGCCGACAGATGTTCCGGACACCTGTTCAGCTTCCGAGCGGTAGTCACCAGTCGCAGACACCTCCTGTCCCAGTCACCAGAGCTCCGGGCACCCAGGACTGTGGGTGACTTGGCGAGGGGAGGGCAGGGCAGGAATCGAACCCAGGACACGACACTGGCCGGGTTGCTGGGCGCTGCGCGGAGCATGTGCGTCGGGGTGAGGGAGGAGGGGGAGCCATCGGTCAGCACCACTGTCTACATCGGTGCCTCCCGACTGGCTTGTCCCCTGGGTCTGCTACCAGGTATGACATGGATGGGAGCGTTGTGTGTGGTGTTGTTGGTTTGTTTTTTGTTGTTGTTTTTTTTTTTTCTTTTATACTGAACCTGCTGTTTAACAGTTTGTAATGATTTTATAGAAGCATTTCTTATTCTGATATTGTGATTCTTAATATTCATGTTGTTTTTACAAAGTGTGTGTGTGTGTTTTGTTTTCTTTTTCTCTGTGTGTGTGTGTGTGTGTGTGTGTGTGTGTGTGTGTGTGGAGGGTCAGGGGGGTTTTGGGGGATGGAAAATTTACCCGCTGTGTAGTATTACTTGTTTGAGTGAATTTAGCTTTAGATTTTTTTTTCCCCAACCTTTGTCATGTTGTGAGTGCATTGGACTTGGCTGTGAGCTGTGATATTGTGTAGGGTAAGTGACCAGCCTGTGGATGCACAATTGATTTCCAAATGGATGAATAAAGATGTATTGTATTGTATTGGAGTGAAATTTTGTTTGCTGTCCCGTCACATGTACTGGTGATTGTGGACATTTTGTTAAAGAATTGATTTTCACATTTGAATGCTATCGTTAAAAAGGTAGTAAAGGGTGGGGGCGGGGGCGTTGAGGTGGGGGGGGGCGGGGGGGGGGGGGGGCTTGTGAATGGTGAGTTGGGGGAGTCTGCATTGAAGAAACGTGGAATCATAGTTGAATATTTGAAATAAAGACAATTTGTTGATTTAAAAAGAGACATCAGGAGGCTGTTCACGTTCCCAGCCTTTTTGAAACAGTGTATGTAACATCCTTATCCAGTTCCCTGGTAAATGGTTAGACATAGTGTTGAGCTGCAAGAATTATGGTGTTTTTGTCACAGTAACATAGCGTTCTGTATAATGATACTGTGTTGTGCTGGACTAACTCTCATTTCATGTTGTATGATGGCAGAAGGCATGAATCGCTTGTCTTGCTTCTTTATGTTTATATGACATCTGTTCTGTACTGCATTTATTTTGTACTCTTTGAATACCAAAATTGTGTTCTATTTGTTCACAACTGTATCATTACTTTATTATCTGTACGTGTCATCTTTGCACATTTCTTAAGTTTGTAAGAATGAACAGTTTTATGGTAGCAAAAAAATAAAAAATAAAAAAAATAAAGATTTCAGGTTGCAAACTATTTTTCAAAAGTGTGAAACACACACACACACACACACACACACACACACACACACACACACACACACAGAGATTTAAAATTGCTAAATATGTTTTCTAATGTTTGGGGGGGTGGGAAGCCTACAGATTTCAGGTGGCTGTGTCAATGTGTTTCAGGGGCGGTGGTGGAATTTCATCGACTGGAGAGACGGACATCCAGAGCCAGCAACAGCTACTTCAGCTTTCTGCCGGTGTCATCGCTGCATGTGCTGTGTGCCCCACCCCCTACTACACCACACACACGGTCAGTTGGTTTGATGTGTGATAGTCGTGTCCCACCATGACCACCAGAAGAGCAGAGGAAGCATCTGCTGTTCCGACTATCTGAGTCAGAATTTGATTTTAGTTACACCCCCACTCTCTCGGACAAGAGTGTTTTAGGTCAGTCTGCATTTTGGGGATAGTCCCCAAAGGCTAACTAGCCCCTGCAGCACAAAGAGTGATAGCATTTTGCCTCCTTGTTTGAAAGTCATAGTCCTTTACAGAAAGACCGAGCTATAAATGAATTACGTTTGCGGTGGAGAAACCATCAACCATGCAGCTCTCACTTTGCTGTTGGCCCAGTTACAAGCTCATGTCAACCACAGATATAAGCTGAGCATTGAGCCTTATATTATGGTGATTTTTATTTGGAGCATGTCACAAACACACAATAAACTGAGGTCCCATGTGTAGCATGCACAAAGCACACATAAAAGAACCCACAACAAGAGTTGTTCCTTGCAAAATTTCTTGGTAAAATCCACTCTGATATACATGTGTGTGTGTGTGTGTGATTGAAGCCCAACTCCCCCCCGAAAGTGGAGTATGGCTGCCTACAGGGCTGGGTAAAAATGGTCATACACATAAAACACCACTCATGTACATACGAGTCAACGTGGGAGTTGCAGCCAAGAACGCAGAAGAAGAAGAAGCCCAACTGAATGACACAGGAAACCAGTGATAGCAGTGAAAGGCAGCTGTCAGTTGGGTCTACCTAGACAGGCAGCCTGTTGTGCAAATGACTCCCATGTTTCACTTTGTAAAGTGCCTACAACTTGGTCTCTGACCATGGATAGGTGCTATTTAAGTATACATATCTGCAAAGAGCTTGGTCTCTGACCAAGGATAGGCACTGTATAAGTATCTGTATCAGCTTAGAGCTTGATCTCTGACTGAAGATAAGCACTATTTGAGTATCCATATCTGATTAGAGCTTGGTCTCTGACCGAGGATAGGCACTATATAGGTACCACATCAATCAATCATTCAGGATGATGATGATGATATGGATACTTATACAGCACCTATCCTCGGTCAGAGACCAAGCTCTAAGCACTTTACAAACTTGCACAACAGGTTGCCTACCTTGGTACAGCCAACTGACGGCTGACGATGAGAGCTCATCATTCGTTTCCTGTGTCATTCAATCAAATTTTAGGCACGCACACATACACACTCAGACAGACATGTGACATTTAACAACTTTGAACATTTTTGGGTGGGTTTTTTTTGTTGTTGATGTTGTTTTTGCTTTTTAACCCCACCATTTAGGCAGCCGTACTCCATTTCCGGGGGTGTGCATGCTGGGTATGTTCTTGTTTCAATAACCCACTGAACACCGACATGGATTACAGGATCTTTAACGTGCGTATTTGATCTTCTGCGTGCGTATACACAGGAACAGGGTTCAGGCACAAGCAGGTCTGCACATCGGAAAAATCTCCACCCTTTACCCACCAGGCACCACGATTCCGAGATTGGAACCCGGGACCCTCAGATTGAAAGTTTAACCACTCGGCTATTGTACCTGTGTGTGTGTGTGTGTGTGTGTGTGTGAAGACACCCAGTGAAGCAGCGGTCACCCACAGAAGGACATGGTCAGTACGGCTGGGAAGACGTCCCCGTTCACCTGCTGGTAGACCAGTGGCGGCACACTGACCTGCCCCATGTCTTTGTGGCGGCCTGCCACGTCTGCCAGTTCTTCCGACTCAGCCTCAAGTCGGTGTGCGCCACCTGTGGCTCTCTCTATGGGCGGGGGGGATGCTCAGCTGCTGCCTGCGTCAGTAACAGTCAGTCTGTCCTGCTACCGAGGATCAGGTGAAGGCAGGGTGGCTGGGTGGGGTTTTTTTTTGTGTGTGATTGGTGATGATAGTGGTGATGATGATATTAACTCTTTCACTACCAAGTTTCTGTGTGAAAAACACTTCCCAGCGCCAAATATTTTTTATACAATGCTTTTAGTCACAGGCTTAGGTTCATGATAAAGCAACACAATGGACTTGGTAACTTCAAAGTGGGTCATAGGTCAGATGTTAGTCATTATTCTGTTGGTTGTAAACTGGCTGTGGCTGTCAAGCTTTGTTATCATGTGAAAAAATGGTCTTGTTGACATGACCCTCGGATGTCGACTAAAGTCGCCTATGGCGTTGCACTCTCTAGTCAACTATAAGGTCACCTATTGTGGTGAAAGAGTTAGTAATGGTAATGATAATACCAATAATAATGATAATGAAAATAATTATAACAGTAATCCCAATTCTGATTATAAAAATTGAATGGAAGAATCATGGATCTGTAGTGCAATGCCCAGAGCAAAGATGCTTGAAAGATGTGAACAGAAAAACGTGTTCTGTTTTTCTATGTTGACAAAAAAAGTTTTGTTTTGTTTGGTTTTTCTTGTTTGTTGGCTGCAGCTCCCAGCTCCCAGGTGTGAATGGGTGGGTACCTGACTTCAGCTGGGGAAGGTGAAGGGGGGACACAGCAGTGCAAAAGAGACCAAAATGATGATTTTTCATGATTTGGGTTTTTTGATGGATTTTGATTCTTGAACATCTCTTCTGTCGTATGCATAAGTTTTTCCACTGTAAAGATGTCTTTAACAATGGAAAAAAATTGCCAATAAAGATTGCTTGCTGAGTCACGAAAATGTTTATTTTGTTCAATTTTGACGCAAGTCGTCAAGTTTCTGGCCTTGACAACATACCTTGGACTTGCTAAATGATGAGTAAACCTACAACCATGAGACTTTGCATGATTGTTTTATGACATGTTATTGAAGTTTTGTCACGAGTATGTATGAAAATATTCTCTGGGTTTTAATTCATAGCAGTTCCAATCTTTTTACCCATTGTAAATTTTGAGGATTTCGCAGTACCCAAAATTTCAAAAATTCATAAAAAGTACAATAATTGAAGAATCAACACAATCTCAAGTGAAAATGAAGATAATGTCATTGTGTATCAAGTCCATATAACAAAAAGCGTCTGCATGCACCACATACCTGATTTCATTGATACATTGTTTGGCGGCCATTTTGATTTGTTTCCATAGCAACAGGTATTGACAGAAATCTAAGAACACTTTTTTTTGTGATCCACAAATGATGATACACCTAGTAGACCACACAAAAAAAAAAGAAAAAAAAAAGAGAGATATAGTAGGAGAGAAAAAAAAGTCGTTATTGACTGTAATGTCTGGCCTTAAATCACCAGAAGGAGAGAATTGGGCCCTGCCTTCCTGTGTTGAGCCTTAGACACAGTGATGTATGACTTCGCTGTCCCAATGGTTCTGAAAGGCTGTGGGACATTTAACCTTCAATGTTGACTCCCACGTTCACTTGCGTCTATGAGTGGACGTTTACATGTGCGTATAGCTTGTTTTTAACCTGCCATTTCGACAGCCATATTCCATTTGCGGGGAGGTTTATCTTGGGTATGTTCTCATTTCCATGACCCACAGAACACTGAAATGGATTTTTAATGTGCGTATTTGATCTTCTGCATGTGTATATGCATGAAGAGGGGTTCAGGCACTGGTAGGTCTGCACATTATGTTGACGTGGGGAGATCAGGAAAAGATCTCCACCCACAACCCACCAGACACAGGCAGGGTTGGAACCCAAGTACTGGAAGTTCACTGCTGTGACCACTGAGTTGTGTGTGTGGTGCAGTTTTCTTTTTTTCTTTCTACTTCTCTCTCTCTCTCTCTTATTTTATTTTATTTTTTACCCATGCATATAGTACATATACATGCAAAATAAGAAATGTCTAATGTGCACATTCATTTACATTTATACACGTACATGCTTAACACCCATATATTTCAAAACATGAAATGAAAAAAAAAACCCAACCCAACAACATAAAAACAATAGTTTTCATCTGGCTGTTGACAAACAGACTGTAACAAACCCAGCAGGATGATGGGCGCAATAACCAAGTGGTTAAAGTGTTGGACTTTCAATCTGAGGGTCCCAGGTTCGAATCTCAGTAACGGCACCTGGTTGTAAAGGGTGAAGATTTTTACAATCTCCCAGGTCAACATGTGCAGAACTAGTGCCTGAACCCCCTTCGTGTGTATACGCAAGCAGAAGATCATATATGCATGTTAAAGATCCTGTAATCCATGTCAGCGTTCAGTGGGTTATGGAAACAAGAACATACCCAGAATGCACACCCCCGAAAGCGGAGTATGGCTGCCTACATGGCGGGGTAAAAACGGTCATACACGTGAAAGTCCACTCATGTACATAAGAGTGAATGTGGGAGTTGCAGCCCATGAACGCAGAAGAAGAAGAAGAAACCCAGCAGGACATTAATTTCTCATGACTCGGGCTGTCCCATGAAACCTGTCCCATTTTAAAGTGTTGTGTGATGCAGTTTTCTGGTGGATGACGGGTCGTGCCAGGCCCTGGTCAGCATCAACAGAACCTGTCCTGACCATGTTGCTCGTAGGCTGCTGCGACTGTCCGAGAGCCAGTGGCGCCATCTGGAGAGTGCCATACAGGACCAAGGGGAGGTGTTCCTTCAGAAGGTACAGGGTGGCATGAGTGTGTGTGGCAGGGAACGGGGCAGTGCTTTGTTCATAACTCTGGAAAATTTGTTTATTTGATTTTAGATGAACAACACAGATATGGCCATGTCAACAACTCAGCAGACAACCAGTTTCAGTTTTGGTTTCTGAAGGAGGCATCACTGCGTTCAAACAGATCCATACACGCTGCACCACATATGCTAGGCAGATGCCTGACCAGCAACACAAACCAACGGGTTTAGTCAGGCGTTGAGTGCATGCATGCATATTTGTATGGACTGCTTCTCACGAGCCTGTGACAACTTAAGTCTCACAATCAGCACCAAAAAGACAAAGTGATGTACCAGCCTGCACGTGGAAAGCCCTACCAGGAACCACATATATATGTCAAGGGGCAGAAACTACAGGCAGTTGACAGCTTTAACAATCTGGGCAGTTCTCTTCACAAGCAGTGAACATCGAAACAGCAACAGAATTGCCACAGCCAGTGTCGCCTTTGGGAGACTGTAAGAATGTATGGGAGCAGTGAGGACTCGGCCTTTCCACCAAGATGGTCTACTGAGCAGCAGTACTCTCCACCCTTTTCTGTGTACAGCAGACATACAAAACAGCTCAACCACTTCCACTTGAGCTGCCTCCGCAGAGTTCTCCACATACGGTAGCAGGACAAAGTTCCAGACACAGAGGTCGTTGAACTAACTATAATCTACAATGTCTACATCCTCCTACAGAAAGCCCAAGCCAGATGGCCTTGCCATGTCGTCAGGATGTCCAACAGTTGACTACCAAACGGCTGCTGTATGGAGAGCTGAGCCAGGCCAAGCGGGCAGTTTGGGGGAAGAAGAAACGCTTTAAAGACTGCCTCTAAATGTCCCTCAAAGACCTCAACGTCAATCCCAGTAGCTGGGAATCACTTGCTCTGGACCGCCCAACCTGGGGAAACAGGATCACTGAAGGAGCGCAGGCAGCAGAAAACCGATGCACCACAGAGGCTCAGAGGAAACGCACCGCACGCAAGGCAAGAGCAGCCTCTACTTCCATTGCAGCACCAACCACCCACGTGTGTGGACGGGCTTTCCAGGCCCAGACTGGCCTCACCAGTCACCTCTGGAACCACAGTCACATATCCTCCATCTGACAGTAAGGATGACATCATCTTTGAATCTGAAGGACCAACTAAAACAACATGTTAGGATACCTGTCAGAGTGGATTTCTTCTACAGAATTTTGCCAGAGGACAACACTTACATTGCCATTCACTCTTTTTCAGTGCACCAAGTGTGTTTTGCACATGGGACTTCAGTTTGCCATCTCATCCGAATGACTAGATGCTCAGTTTGATTTTCCAGTCATACTTGGAAGAAATGGCAAGACCAGGGATTCAAACCCAGACCCTCACAGACACTCTAACGGCAGATAAATGTCTTAACCATATTGCCACCTCCCTCCTATTTTTATGTATGATCATTATTTTGAATTTATTCAGTTAAACATAAATGAAAGTCATACACAACCTTATCAGTAAATCAGCAGACAAGCAATTAAAAAAACACTAAAGAAGAAAAGACATTTGAAAAAAAAAAGACAAGAAAAGTGACTGCAAGGATTTGTCAGAAAAGAAAAAAGACAAAGGAACAAACACACGTGTGTGGGGAAAGTAGTTTGTTCTACATTCACACCTAATCTTTGCCTTAACTGTGCTGACATACAACATTTGTCTATAAAACACAGGTGTTTTTCTGTGTTGACTTTCAGTATACATCTATAAAACACAGGTGTTTTTCTGTGTTGACTTTCAGCATACATCTATAAAACACAGGTGTTATATTATGTTGATTTTCAGCATACATCTAGAAAACACAGGTATTATACTGTGTTGACTTTCAGCATATGTCTATAAAAAAACAGGTGTTATACTGTGTTGACTTTCAGCATACGTCTATAAAAAACAGGTGTTATACTATCATGACTTTCAGCATACGTCTATAAAACACAGGTGTGATACTGTGTTGACTTTCAGCGTACGTCTATAAAAAACAGGTGTTATACTGTGTTGACTTTCAGCATACGTTTATAAAAAACGGGTGTTATACTATGATGACTTTCAGCATACGTCTATAAAACACAGGTGTTATACTGTGTTGACCTTCAGCATATGTCTATAAAACACAGGTTTTATACTATGATGACTTTCAGCATATGTCTATAAAACACAGGTGTTATACTGTGTTGACCTTCAGCATACGTCTATAAAACACAGGTATTATACTGTGTTGACTTTCAGCATACGTCTATAAAAAAACAGGTGTTATACTGTGTTGACTTTCAGCATACATCTATAAAAAACAGGTTTTATACTATGATGACTTTCAGCATACGTCTATAAAACACAGGTGTGATACTGTGTTGACTTTCAGCATACGTCTATAAAAAACAGGTGTTATACTATGATGACTTTCAGCATACGTCTGGGAAACACAGGTGTTATACTGTGTTGACTTTCAGCATATATCTGGAAAACACAGGTGTTATACTGTGTTGACCTTCAGCATATGTCTATAAAACACAGGTGTTATACTGTGTTGACCTTCAGCATATGTCTATAGAACACAGGTGTTATACTGTGTTGACCTTCAGCATATGTCTATAAAACACAGGTGTTATACTGTGTTGACTTTCAGCATATGTCTATAAAACACAGGTGTTATACTATGCTGACTTTCAGCATATGTCTATAAAACACAGGTGTTTTTCTGTGTTGACTTTCAGTATACATCTATAAAACACAGGTGTTTTTCTGTGTTGACTTTCAGCATACATCTATAAAACACAGGTGTTATATTATGTTGATTTTCAGCATACATCTAGAAAACACAGGTATTATACTGTGTTGACTTTCAGCATATGTCTATAAAAAAACAGGTGTTATACTGTGTTGACTTTCAGCATACGTCTATAAAAAACAGGTGTTATACTATCATGACTTTCAGCATACGTCTATAAAACACAGGTGTGATACTGTGTTGACTTTCAGCGTACGTCTATAAAAAACAGGTGTTATACTGTGTTGACTTTCAGCATACGTTTATAAAAAACGGGTGTTATACTATGATGACTTTCAGCATACGTCTATAAAACACAGGTGTTATACTGTGTTGACCTTCAGCATATGTCTATAAAACACAGGTTTTATACTATGATGACTTTCAGCATATGTCTATAAAACACAGGTGTTATACTGTGTTGACCTTCAGCATACGTCTATAAAACACAGGTATTATACTGTGTTGACTTTCAGCATACGTCTATAAAAAAACAGGTGTTATACTGTGTTGACTTTCAGCATACATCTATAAAAAACAGGTTTTATACTATGATGACTTTCAGCATACGTCTATAAAACACAGGTGTGATACTGTGTTGACTTTCAGCATACGTCTATAAAAAACAGGTGTTATACTATGATGACTTTCAGCATACGTCTGGGAAACACAGGTGTTATACTGTGTTGACTTTCAGCATACGTCTGGGAAACACAGGTGTTATACTGTGTTGACCTTCAGCATATGTCTATAGAACACAGGTGTTATACTGTGTTGACCTTCAGCATATGTCTATAGAACACAGGTGTTATACTGTGTTGACTTTCAGCATATGTCTATAAAACACAGGTGTTATACTATGCTGACTTTCAGCATATGTCTATAAAACACAGGTGTTATATTGTGTTGACTTTCAGCATATGTCTATAAAACACAGGTGTTACACTGTGTTGACCTTCAGCATATGTCAAAAGAACGCAGGTGCTATACTGCGTTGACTTTCAACATATGTCTATAAAACACAGGTGTTATACTATGCTGACTTTCAGCATATGTCTATAAAACACAGGTGTTATATTGTGTTGACTTTCAGCATACCTCTAGAAAACACAGGTGTTATACTGTGTTGATTTTCAGCATATGTATATAAAACACAGGTATTATACTGTGTTGACTTTCAAAATAAGTCTAGAAAAAATGCAGGTGTTACGCTCTCTTGACTCAAGACTGGTTGTATCGTCTAAGCACAGGTGTGGAAATTCATGCAGTACATCCAAATACCATGCTCTCTCGGTTCCGCTGAGCATTCCAGAAAGAAGTCGTCTGCTAGGCAAGAAGAGTTCACTTCCTTGAGCTTCCTGGGTGTGGGGTAGTGGTGAGATGTGTTGGCCGTTTGTGAAAGGAGGGACGAGGTGTATTATGACCTGTTCCTTTTCTGTCTGTCTCTCTTTTATTCTCTGTCATTATTGTCTCTGTCTCTTTTATTATCTTTTTTTTGTGTGTGTTGTGTTTGCCATGTTGGTAAACATATTTGAATGTTTGTCGTGTTGCTGAAGGTTGAATGTTTGCTGTGTTGGTAATCATAGGGTTTTTGCTGTGTAGGTAAATGTTTTATGTTTGCCAAGTAGTTAAATGTTATATGCTTGCCATACTGATGAAGTATTAATGTTTGCAGTTTAGGTGAAAGTTGAATGTTTGCTATGTAGGTAAATATTGAATGTTTGCTATGTGGGTCAACACTGAATGTTTGCCTTGCAGGTGAACATTGAATGTTTACCAATGCAACTAATGGTTTAAGAACTCCTTCCCCCCCCCCCCCCCCAAATTCTTTTTAATCAAAACATTCCTAAAATAATTTCCAAACTGTTCCCCCTAAAAAAACAAAACAAAAAAAACAAAGAGTTGAGAACAGTTGTCATCCGCACGGACCACTGACAGGGAACTCTCTGCCTTCCCCGGCTGTGTGCAGTTTGGGGGTGGAGGTGGCACAGCGGTCGAGGACCTGTTGTCCTTGTTGTGTGACTGCAGCAGGGTGAAGCGCACATGTTGGCTCCTGCTGCGGAAGCCGCTGTACTCCGGTAAACCGCCGGCGCCACCTCCAGGGAAAAAGGCCATGTCTAGATTGGAGACCGTGACTGCGGAAGGTGAGACTGGGGACAGATTTGTATGTGTCACAATTATATGGTGCATACAGGTTTATATATATATAGAGAGAGACAGAGAGAGAGAGAGATGTGTGTGTGTTTGTGTATGTGTGTGTTTTGCCATCTGTTGTATGTGTCTGCCTACATGAATGTGGTTAATAAAAAAAAAAAGGTGTCATGCAAGTGAAAGCCCACTTGTACATATGAGTGAGGTGTGGGAAGAATATATAAATGAATAAATAAATAAATAAATATGTATGTGTGTGTGTGTATCACTTTCTCTATATATAGATATAGAGATATATACATATGATGTTTGGGCATTAGTTTAAAAATTTCACGGTATTGCTTATTTTAGCAAATATGTATATTATATATTCTGCGCTGAGGCAAAATCAGGAGTTGGACTTCCGATCCCGTGTTCACCAGTGATCAGGGTTCAAGGCTCCATTTCGGCATGGTGTTGTGTCCTTTTGATTTTCCTCGCTCCACCCAGGTGTCATAGGTATCCGACTTCGGTTGGGTTATATATATATATATATATATATATATATATATATATGTGTGTGTGTGCTGTTTTTGTATTTTTTTGTGGGGGGGGTTGTTATTATGTCTTTTTTAAAACATTTTTTCTATTCTTATCATATGGTATTTAGTGTGTTTCGGGCCAGTAACTTTGTACGTTTTTTTTTCGTCATATCACATCAATTTTGTCTTTTCTATCATTCGCTTTTATTTCAGGATTTTCCTTTTTCTTTCTTTCATTTCCATACCTGCCTGCCTCATTGGTTTATTCACAGATAATGTGGGATAGGCCATACTTTTTTTTTTCTTTTTCAGAAAGCCTTGAATTTTTCCTGGACTTGATATTTTTTACTTCAGTATTTTTCTTTGCACCTTCGATGTGCGAGTTGCCCACTTGCGTTTTCTGGTGTTGTATGCCTGATGTACATAATTTTGTACATTATGTATTATTAAGGAGTTAAGGGCCGAAACACTTGACTGAGGGGGGCTTCTTCTCTGAAGACCTTGTACTGTCCTGCTCTCCCTAGAGTTTATCATCACTTATGTTTGTGTTTTGGTTGCTTTTTCTTTTTCAGTTGATGGAATGGTCATCATCAGAAGAATGTCCTTGGTTTGCATACACACATGTGACTGTACTTGTGTCTGTTCAGTTTCGTTTTACTTTCTCAAGGAGGGGTCACTGTATTCAGACATATCCATACGTGGAGTGATGGACTAGAGGTAACGCGTCCACCTAGGAAGCGAGAGAATCTGAGGGCACTGGTTCGAATCACGGCTCAACCGCCGATATTTTCTGCCCCTCCATTAGACCTTGAGTGGTGGTCTGGACGTTAGTCATTCGGGTGAGACGATAAACCGAGGTCCCGTGTGCAGCATGCACTTAGCGCATGTAAAAGAACCCACGGCAACAAAAGGGTTGTTCCTGGCAAAATTCTGTAGAAAAATCCACTTCGACAGGAAAAACAAATAAAACTGCACGCAGGAAAAAATACAAAAAAATGGGTGGCGCTGTAGTGTAGCGACGCGCTCTCCCTGGATAGAGCAGCCCGAATTTCACACAGAGAAATCTGTTGTGATAAAAAGGAATACAAATACAAATATAGGCTACACCACATCTGGGCAGATGCCTGACAGCAGCATAACCCAGTGTCAGGTTTTGAGTGTATGGATATATATAAATAATATTTGTTTACCTATCAGAGCAGATTTTTTCTTCAGAATTTTGCCAGAGGACAACTCTTATGTTGCCATGGGTTCTTTTCATTGCGTCAAGTGCATTCTGCACACAGGAACTTGGCTTATCATCTCATCCGAATGACTAGATGCTCAGAGTTTGATTTTCCTGTCAAACTTGGGAGAAAGGGCAATAGCACGGAGATTTGAACCAAGACCCTCACAAACACTGTATTCACAGATGAGCATCTTAACCCTTCGCATTTCGAATGAGACAATAAACTGAGGTCTCATGTGCAGCATGCACTTAGTGCACTGAAAAAGAACCTATTGCCACATAGATGTTGTCCTCTGGCAAAATTCTGTAAAAGAAATTCACTCTGACAGGTACACAAATACGTACTCATGCACTCAAAGCCTGACTGAGCACATTGGGTGGTGTAGCGCACATGAAATAATCCAAACACATTGATGCCTGCTTGAGAAACTGAAACTCCCTTGACAGATGGTGTTTTTTTTTGTGTGTGTTCATGTCTGGGGCAGACCTGGTGACACGGACCGTCAACACAGGGGAGGGGATGGTGGAGACCCAGTGTCTGCCCTACCTGACTCTGGAGTGTGTGGACCTCAGAGAGCTCTGACACCTGTACCGTCAGCTGACAGTGTCACCTGTGCCGTCAGCACTGACAGCGTCACCTGTACCGTCAGCACTGACAGCGTCACCTGTGCCATCAGCACTGACAGCGTCACCTGTACCGTCAGCACTGACAGTGTCACCTCTACCGTCAGCACTGACAGCGTCACCTGTACCGTCAGCTCTGACAGTGTCACCTCTACCGTCAGCACTGACAGCGTCACTTGTACCATCAGCACTGACAGTGTCACTTCTACCATCAGCACTGACAGCGTCACCTGTACCGTCAGCTGTCACCTGTACCGTCAGCACTGACAGCGTCACCTGTACCGTCAGCTGTCACCTGTACCGTCAGCACTGACAGTGTCACCTGTACCGTCAGCACTGACAGCATTACCTGTACCATCAGCACTGACAGCATCACCTGTACCGTCAGTTCTGTCACCTGTACCGTCAGCACTGACAGCATCACCTGTACCGTCAGCACTGATAGCGTCACCCGTACCGTCAGCACTGACAACGTCACCTGTACTGTCAGCACTGACAGCATCACCTGTACCATCAGCTCTGTCACCTGTACCGTCAGCACTGACAGCATCACCTGTACCGTCAGCACTCAGGAGGGAAGGAAGGAATGGAGGAATTCTGCTAAAGGCACTGTGGCGGAATCGGTCAGCCGTTGGACGTCTGATCCAGTGTTCACAAGTGATCAGGGCTCTAGGCCCCCATTTTGGCACAGACCTGTGTCCTTGCGAAAGATGCTTTACTCCAGTTGTGTTTTCACTCCACCCAGATGTGAATGGATGGTACCTGATTTCAGTGAAGAAAGGTTAAAACAGCGTAGGGAGAGGGTCAGGCCCCGCCTTCCCATGCCGAGCCCTAGACACAGTGGAGAGGAATTCACTGTCCCGATAGCTGTTTAAAGGTCAAGGGACCTTTAACCACATATATTGGTGATTGTAGACATGTTAGGAAAGTATAAATTTTCACAGTTGAATGTTATCATTAAAGAAAAAAATTCTTTTCTTTTTTTAAGTTGGAGAGGTGTGGGGGGTATGGTGAGTTGGGGGAAACAAGACAGATGGGGACTGGAATCAAAGTTCCAGTGTCTGCAGTCTGCAGGGAACCATTGATGTTAGGTCGCCAAGAAGCCACACACCAGAGGAGACCCTCCACTGCTGCTGAGTCACTTCAGTGGTATTCAGTGGTGTCTCTTCTGATTCAACGTACTTAGGACAGCACCTACTAAGCCCCCTACTAATGACAATAATGGCTTAGTCATGGAGCCAGACTGAGTGAGCATCCCTCCCAGAGTAGAGACAGTCACCATGTCCCTCAAACAACAGCCCCCCATGAATCTGCCGACACTGAAGACATTGACAGGACTCACCCCAAGCACAGAAGTGGAGGGGTATCGAAACTGAGGTCACCATGAGAGCAGGGCATGAAAGGCCACAGACTTAGACTGTTTTGTTTATACTGATAATGATGAAGGAGGAGGAGGAGGACGATGACGATGTTGCTATGGAGGTCCATTTTGGTTTGGGACTGCGTGACAAGGCCGTACTCTACGCTTCCTGTCATGATATCCCGGCGTTAACCAGGCCCGAGAGATACAGACACTTGCAGTGTTGGTCAGGTAATTAGAGCAACACACCCAAAGACGCATCCTTGAAGTGGATGACACTTGACTGTGTGGTCTCAGTCTCCCCATTTAAGCCCACAGCACACTGAACTCTGGGTAGGAGCCGGCCACGGGCCAAAAAACCCACCTCCACTGGGATTTGAACCCGCGTCCTCCCAGCCATCAGTCCATGATGCTAACCACTTCGCCACGGTGGCTGGTGTCACTGAATGCTCTTGCTGTGTGTGTACTGAGCATTGGAAAAAATAAAATAAATAACTGACACAATTTAATTTGTGACCTTTGCTGTATCTCCAAGTCGTACTTGCTTAATAAATTGATATGCTAGATTCCTCAGCTTTTCTTAAAAATTACATGTTGAGAATGTTGTGCATAATACATTAAAAGCTCATGTTTATCAAATGAAATTATGAAAAAATTACCACAGATAATGATGCAAAACTGAAAGAACTATTTCTGCTGGGTTTGTTTCCTGTTATGATTGATCAGTTTATTGTCTGATGTCATAGGGAAATCCCCTTGTTATCTTAAGAGCACTCAGTGGTTACTTTACATTCATTAACTCACTCAGTACGGCCAGTCCTCTCTTCTCCTCTACACAGACACCTCGGATGTCCAGTGGGTGTCTGAATGATCCAACCTTTAGCTTCCGTCGTCAGAATTGTGGTATTCTTTGTCAACATTCACGTCTCCAGTATAAGAGCCTTCCGCTTGCAATATTTTGATGATGGTAATTGGGGGGAAACGCTGTTAACGTCGTCTCTTTCGCCGTTCGTATGGAAAGAGTTAAGAGCAAACCACTCAATGGTTACTTTACCAGGGGTGTAAGTTCATTAAGAGTGAACCACTCACTGCTTACTTTACTTGGGGTAAGTTCGTTAAGAGTGAACCACTCAATGGTTACTTTACCAGGGGTAAGTTCATTAAGAGTGAACCACTCAGTGGTTACTTTACCAGGGGTAAGTTCATAAAGAACAAACCACTCACTGCTTACTTTACCAGGGGTAAGTTTGTTAAGAGTGAACCACTCAGTGGCTACTTTACCAGGGGTAAGTTTGTAAGAGTGAATCACTCAATGGCTACTTTACCAGGGGTAAGTTTGTTAAGAGTGAACCACTCACTGCTTACTTTACTTGGGGTAATTTCGTTAAGAGTGAACCACTCAATGGTTACTTTACCGGGGGTAAGTTCATTAAGAGCGAACCACTCACTGGTTACTTTACCAGGGGTAGGTTCATTAAGAGCGAACCACTCAATGGCTACTTTACCAGGGGTAAGTTCATTAAGAGTGAACCACTCACTGGTTACTTTACTTGGGGTAAGTTCGTTAAGAGTGAACCACTCAGTGGTTACTTTACCAGGGGTAAGTTCATAAAGAGTAAACCACTCACTGCTTACTTTACCAGGGGTAAGTTCATTAAGAGTGAATCACTCAATGGCTACTTTACCGGGGGTAAGTTCATTAAGAGTGAACCACTCAGTGGTTACTTTACCAGGGGTAAGTTCGTTAAGAAGTGAACCACTCAATGGTTACTTTACCAGGGGTAAGTTCATTAAGAGTGAACCACTCAATGGCTACTTTACCAGGGGTAAGTTCATAAAGAGCAAACCACTCACTGCTTACTTTACCAGGGGTAAGTTTGTTAAGAGTGAACCACTCAATGGCTACTTTACCAGGGGTGAGTTCGTTAAGAAGTGAACCACTCAATGGCTACTTTACCAGGGGTAAGTTCATTATGAGTGAACGGTAGAACCACTCAGTGGTTTCTTTACCAGGTGTAAGTTTGTTATGAAGTGAACCACTCAATGGTTACTTTACCAGGGGTAAGTTCATTAAGAAGTGAACCACTCAATGGTTACTTTACCAGGGATAAGTTCAACACAATGCTGGACCATCAACCTGCGTGAAGCATCGCGACATGTGAAGCAAGGTTTGAAAGATTGTACTGTTTTGTATTATGTTTTTTGTCACAGCAGATTTCTCCGTGTGAACTTTGAGCAACTCTCCCTTGGGAGAACGTGTCAGCACAGTACAGGGGCACTCAATTGTTTTTTTTCTCTCTCTCTCTTTTTCTCTTCAAGTCTGTTTTACTCAGGGGGTTTTCTACAGAATTCTAGCCAGGGACAACCCCTTTGTTGCCGTGGGTTCTTTTATGTGCACTTAGTGCATGCTGCTTACGGGAAACCTCACTATGTTGTACCATCTGAAAGACTAGCACCCCGACCACCACTCAGCCCTGAAATGGCTACTTTGCAGTTGGCTGGGCTATGAACAAAATGATTTGATCTGACCCCCACTGAAGGTCCCGTGGACGGGGAGGCAGTACAAATCCTGGTCCGTATATGGGGCTCAAACCCACGGACACTTCCTGGTCATGCACATTACCACTGGGCCACTGCTCCACCTCCGGCATGTATTCATTCATTCATTCATTCATGTACTTCCCTCATCAGGTCGTTTATTCTTCACATTGGAGGGGTATATATTGTAACAGATGAACAACACTAAGCCTTCATGTGGTAACTGATCATGTTTAATTAACATGTTTCACTCATTTTCAATTGTGTGCTTAACTCACTTCCACTCATCAACATTTTGATAAACATGGTTCACTTATTTTTCAATTGTGTGCTTAACTCACTTCCACTCATAAACAGACACACATATATTCTCAATGAAACAAACACACACATGTATACTCCTTAATCCGGGTAGAGCAACACAATAAATAGGAGCAAGAATGACTGAGATGTAGACACACACTTGCGGATACACGCACATGCATTTACTTGAACTAACAAGCACTTGCATTCAAACAAATACTGCATATATACATCCATTGCATATACCCAAATATAAACTCCACACAGGGTTTAACCCACTCTGGATGATGGGCCCTGATCGAGGCCCTACTGTTTACAACTGTTTCAGACGAAGGAGCCCAATCGGGGCTTTAGAAAGTTTTGAATTTTAGGAGGGGCACCTAATTTGCATAATGACATCATAAGCTAAGAATATCTTAACCGACCTTTCTACTCTCCACTGCGACCAATAAATGCAGAGTGTCTTGCTGTGCTCACAAGCAGGAGAGTTATATTCCAAGTGACTGGTTCATGTGAACGGTGCGTGTAAACAATGGCGTGTGACCCAGTTCTGAATTCAATCTGTTTCAAACTCTGTGCTTTTCCTGGATTCATTTACAATCAGTGTGTGCAAATTTCAAACAAAAAATATGGATACTTTCATCATCTCACTGGATACTTTCATCATCATCTCGCTGGATACTTTCATCATCACCTCGCTTGATACTTTCATCATCATCTCACTGGATGATAGCATAAGAAGGGAGGAAGTTTTATAGTTTGTACCCCAACTAACTGGTTATGTTACTGATCAGTTTGGAAGTTTTCAGTTCATGACAAATAAAACTGCACGCAGGAAAAAATACAAAAAAAAACAAAAAACTGGTGGCACTGTAGTATAGCGATGCGCTCTCCCTGGGGAGAGCAGCCCGAATTTCACACAGAGAAATCTGTTGTGACAAAAAGAGAAATACAAATACGATACAAATACAAATACAGTGTCCCTGAGTCGGCACCATCAGCATGTCACAAGCAGTCAGGATTAAATATATATATATTTTTCTCCTGTGTGAGCTGCACAGCAGGATCAGAGGATACCCTCTGTTCAAGTCGTGGGTTTGTTCAACACTCGCTCCACCTCTGCAATGATGGTCGGCACCTCAGCCATGGCCCCTTTGCCTGCACACCCAGGTCGCCCCAAAATATGTCACACAGGTTGTATCAAACTATGTCACACAGGTCGCCCAAAAATATGTCACACAGGTTGTATCAAACTATGTCACACAGGTCGCCCAAAAATACGTCACACAGGTTGTATCAAACTATCTCACACAGGTCGCTCAAAAATGTGTCACGCAGGTTGCGTCAAACTGTCTCACACAGGTCGCTCAAAAATATGTCACGCAGGTTGTATCAAACTATCTCACACAGGTCGCTCAAAAATGTGTCACGCAGGTTGCGTCAAACAGTGTCACACAAGTTGCACAAAAATATGTCACAGGGGTCGCACAAAAATGTGTCACGCAGGTTGTATCAAACTGTGTCACACAGGTCGCACAAAAATATGTCACACAGGCTGCACAAAAATACATCACACAGGTCGCATCAAATTATGTCACACAGCTTGCATCAAATTATGCCACACAGGTCGCACAAAAATATGTCACACAGGCTGCACAAAAATACATCATGCAGCTTGCATCAAATTATGCCACACAGGTCTCACAAAAATATGTCACACAGGCTGCACAAAAATACATCACGCAGGTCGCATCAAATTATGTCACACAGCTTGCATCAAATTATGCCACACAGGTCACACAAAAATATGTCGCGCAGGTCACATGGTGACATCACACAGCTTGTGTAAAATATTTCACGCTGGTTATGCACCATAATGTCAGGTCTCATGAAGTCATGTTCTATAGGTTACATAAAAAGGCTACATAGAATGTTACAAAGGTTACATAACATTAATTACACATGTTGCATAAAATGTTACAAGGTTACATAAAATCATACCACAGGTTACATAAAATCAGGTCTCACAGGTTCCAAAAAATCATGTCACAGGTAACATTAGATCAGGTCAGAAAGGTTACATAAAACTGTGACACACAAGTTACAATGTCAGAATGATGTCACACAGGTTTCATAAGATTTTTTCACATCAAACTATGCCCTTCAGGAACTTGCCCTATTTACATCCGTCCATTTCAAGATGTTACAAAATAAAGCAGAATTGCTGATGAAAATACCCACCCCCAATTCTGGGGGTAGAGTACCTTGTAAACACCTACCTCCCATTCTGAAAAAAAAAAAGAAAGAAACAAAGAAAAGAAAATTATCATGAACGAATAATAACTTATTTGCTGTTTGTGACTGTATTGCTTTACAAAGAGGCACATAGTTAGATCTAGAGGTAAAGAACAGAATGGTGGCATGAGATGTGGAAGTGTCACTGAAAAACCAAGTGAGAATGAGACATTAGACCATGACGCTGCGTCTCGAAAAACCAAGTGAGAGTGAGACATTAGACCATGACGCTGTGTCTTGAAAAACCAAGAGAGAATGAGACATTAGACCATGACGCTGTATCTTGAAAAACCAAGACAGAATGAGACATTAGACCATGACGCGGTGTCTTGAAAAACCAAGTGAGAATGAGATGTTTGTCCATGATGCAGTGTCTTGAAAAACCAAGTGAGAATGAGATGTTTGTCCATGATGCTGTGTCTTGAAAAACCAAGAGAGAATGAGACATTAGACCATGACGCTGTGTCTTGAAAAACCAAGAGAGAATGAGACATTAGACCATGACGCTGTGTCTTGCAAAACCAAGAGAGAATGAGACATTAGACCATGACGCTGCGTCTCGAAAAACGAAGTGAGAGTGAGACATTAGACCATGACGCTGTGTCTTGCAAAACCAAGAGAGAATGAGACATTAGACCATGACGCTGTGTCATGAAAAAGCAAGAGAGAATGAGACATTAGACCATGACGCTGTGTCTTGCAAAACCAAGAGAGAATGAGACATTAGACCATGACGCTGCGTCTCGAAAAACGGAGTGAGACATTAGACCATGATGCTGTGTCTTGAAAAACCAAGAGAGAATGAGACCTTAAACCATGATGCTGTGTCTTGAAAAACCAAGAGAGAATGAGACATTAGACCATGACGCTGTGTCTTGAAAAACCAAGAGAGAATGAGACATTAGACCATGACGCTGTGTCTTGAAAAACCAAGTGAGAATGAGACATTAGACCATGACGCTTTGTCTTGAAAAACCAAGAGAGAATGAGACATTAGACCATGACACTGCGTCTCGAAAAACGAAGTGAGAGTGAGACATTAGACCATGATGCTGTGTCTTGCAAAACCAAGTGAGAATGAGACATTAGACCATGATGCTGTGTCTTGAAAAACCAAGAGAGAATGAGATATTAGACCGTGAGATGTTTGTCCATGATGCAGTGTCTTGAAAAACCAAGTCAGGAGACATTAGTCCATGAAGCAGTGTCTTGTTTCAGTGACTGCTTTGTTCTCACACCAAGTCTAACCAGTGCTGTATGGTGAAACCAGGTAAAGGAATGCGCTTAAGTACCCAGGAAACGCCCATCCCTAACTTTCGGGTGAAGTTTGTACAAAATAAGGGTGGCCGCTTACAAGGTACTTTTCAATACCAGTCAGAATCGCAGGACAGTCTCAGCTGACCAAAAACTAAATTTATCTCACGTTCATGTCAAAGCACTAAGGTATTTAAAAAGATCCTGATAAAAACAACTGTGGTTGTGAACAGTTTTCAGTGTGGCTAAAAGAGTTTAACTCATTCAGCCCTGTGCCCTGGCAATGGCCTAGCATCAAAATTTGATTCATTAAAATGGTGTACATGTTCCAGCATATGCACAAACAGCACACACAGGGAGCCAGGTTTTATATTATTTCCAGATGTGTCCCCATGTATCAGTTTGAAGGGGAAAAAAAACATTTTAATTCAGTATATTTTCTTTGTTTCTCTGTATCAGTATGGCCGGGGAACCTACCAAGGCTGTGAACTCCCCGAGGTTGAGTGGGTTAACTCTTTCCATACGAACGGCGAAAGAGACGACGTTAACAGCGTTTCACCCCAATTACCATCATCAAAATATTGCAAGCGGAAGGCTCTTATACTGAAGATGTGAATGTTGACAAAGAATACCACAATTCTGACGACGGAAGCTAAAGGTTGGGTCATTCAGACACCCTCTGGACATCCGAGGGGTCTGTGTAGAGGAGAAGAGAGGACTGGCCGTACTGAGTGAGTTAAGCCAGTTTCAGACACAGTGTTTCCTGTGAATATTTGATTGTAACATGGAGGAGGAGGGTGCTGTGTTTTATTCTAGCTCTGTTGGTCAAAACCACATTTTTTGTTATCTATATCCTCTCTTCCACCATCACCTCCGCCTGCATTTTTTTGGTTTCCTGTATTCCCCCACTCCTCTTTTTCTTCTGTTGGAGTTGAGATTTGTATATGTATTTGTATTTCTTTTTATCACAGCAGATTTCTCTGTGTGAAATTCGGGCTGCTCTCCCCAGGGAGAGTGCGTCGCCATACTACAGCGCCACCCAATTTTTTTGTTTTTTTCCTGCGTGCAGTTTTATTTGTTTTTCCTATCGAAGTGGATTTTTCTTCAGAATTTTGCCAGGAACAACCCTTTCGTTGCCGTGGGTTCTTTTACGTGCGCTAAGCACATGCTGCACACGGGACCTCGGTTTATCGTCTCATCCGAATGACTAGCGTCCAGACCACCACTCAAGGTCTAGTGGAGGGGGAGAAAATATCGGCGGCTGAGCCGTGATTCGAACCAGTGTGCTCAGATTCTCTCTCGCTTCCTAGGCGGACGCGTTACCTCTAGGCCATCACTCCACGACATCTTCTTAATGTTACCTGTATACCCTATCCCTGTCTTACTCCTCTGTTGGAGTCAAAGCAGGACATTTTATGTTCATGTATACCCCCCTACCTCTGACATGTTTTGTGCTAACTGTACCCCCCTTCCTCCAACCCCTTATTTTCCTCTGCTGGCAGTCAAAACAAGACATGTTTAGTGCTAACTGTATCCCCCTCCCCCACCCCTGAAATTTCCTCTGCTGGCAGTCAAAACAGAACATGTTTAGTGCTAACTGTATCCCCCTGCCCCACCCCTGAAATTTCCTCTGCTGGCAGTCAAAACAGAACATGTTTAGTGCTAACTATCCCCCTCCCCCACCCCTGAAATTTCCTCTGCTGGCAGTCAAAACAGAACATGTTTAGTGCTAACTGTATCCCCCTCCCCCACCCCTGAAATTTCCTCTGCTGGCAGTCAAAACAGGGCTTTAATCCATTCAATCCCAGTGGGGGGGGAGGGCGAGGGGGGGGGGTCACAGTCTCGGTAGGTTCCCCTGCCATACTGATGCAGAAAAACGAAGAAAATGTACAAAAAAAAAAAAAGAGAGACCGTTTTTTCCCCTCCAAACTGACACATGGGGGACACAGCTGGAAATACTGTAGGAGTGGGTTCCCTTTGCCTGCATACATATATATCTATATATATATATAGAGAGAGAGAGAGAGAGAGAGAGAGATCTTGGTAGTCAATCCCATGATAAAAAAAAATCTGGACACCGCACCATGACCTGTTGGGCTCACTGGATGATGCATGTGGTGCGATTATAGGTTAAATATCAAATCCAGGCCCAGATACCACTACTCAAGCAAAGAGACATTTCCAATCACCAAGCAACTGTTAAAAATAAAAGTCCCTGCCGAGCAACTGGAAATGTCTCCATCCATCAGTAGTGGTTTCTCTCTGATTCGCAGTCAAGAGAGAGTAGCAAGCCCGATGAGCACTTCCAAGTGCGAAACAGCTGTCACTTGCTGTGCAAACCAACCTTCCTTTTGGAAGTACATTGGACCAACATGGGCAAAATGAGAGCTTTTTTAACCACCACCCCACCCCAAACACAAATACAGTTTTAAAGGTTAAAATTTTAACCAAGACTGGTTTTTTTTGGTGTGTTCTCCATCACATTAAGAAAAAAACAAAGACATTTGGACCTGGATTTAATATTCTCTCTCTCTCTCTCTCTCTCTCTATATATATATGCAAATGTAGGAACATGAACTCCATTTTCATAAAATGAATTTTGATGCCTGGGCAATGCTCAGGCGCAGGGATGAGTGAGTTAAAAAAAAAAAAAAAAATTTTTCAATTTTTCTTCTTTTTTTTTTTTTAAACGATTATTTGATAAGTGAAGTACCTGTGTCACCGCATGCCAGTTTCTTGATGACGGAGGGAATTTCCGTGTAGCCGAACCCCCGCAGCGTGTGGATGTGCTGTGCCGTCAGTGGGTGGTGCCACATGTGGGTGTTCATGGCCGGGGCAAACAGTAGTGGTCGCTGGACATCCCAGGCCCGCACTATACACGTCTGTCACGGTCAGTGGGTTTTTATTATCATTATCATCAGTATTATTATTATTATTATCATTGTTAATATCATCATCATCATTATTATTATTGTTATTACTATTATCTTTATCATCATTATCATTATTATCATTATTATTAATATTTTTATTATTGTCATCATTATTATTATTATTACTATCATCATTATAACTACTATTATACTGAATTATTATTATTCTGTCAAGTTTAGTTTTGTAGTGGTAGTAGTAGTAGGCATAGCAGTAGTATAGACTATTATTGTTCTGTCAAGTTTAACTGTTTATTCTTATTATCATTTCTATCATTATCATCATTGTCGTTACTATCATTATCATCACCATCATCATCATTATTATCAGCATCATTATTATTACTCGCATTATTATCAATATCAGCAGCAGCATTACTGCCATTGTTATTATATTGTTCTTGTTGCAGTCATGTTCTTATTATCATTATCATTATAAATACTTATATAGCGCCTATTCTCAGTCAGAGACCAAGCTCTGAGCGCTTTACAAACATGGAGTCATTAGCTCAGCAAGCTGCCTACCTGCGTAGAGCTAACTTAACTAAGAGTTTGTCATTCATTTCCTGTCAGGCTTAAGTCACATGCACACTGACTGACTGAAACCATTTATTGTCAGATTAACTGTTTGTTGTACTGACATTTTCGCAACCATTTGAATAAAATATTAACTGAGCAACACAAGGAAATTCTGATTTGAGGAAGGTATGATTTAAAAACAACAACAAAAAAAACAACAACAAAAAAACAACAACAAACAAACAAACATATTTAACAAATCAAGGTACCAAATTTCATTAATATCATTATCTCCAAAAAATATTCTAAAGCACCCACATACTCACATACGTTTCTCCCCCACCCTCTCTCTACATACATCCATGCATGCACACAAATGCCCATTATAATTCCCCTACCTCATTCCCCTGCCCACTCACTCACACACACACACACACACACACACACACACACATACACACACACACACTCACACTGTCTCTCACTCTTTCTCATCAAATTAAGGTTTCGTAATGTAATCAAGACGACATATTACATGTTAGGGTCGAACAGTTCCACTAATTAGAATAATGGGAACTTTGCTCTACAAGTAAATCTGACGCTATCACCCAAAACGAAACACTACTTTGGATTAAATAAAACAGAGGGGAACCTCTGCAACAGAAAGGGGATGAAACAAATTAGAAAAACCGACCAATTGGATGGCTTTTAATTAGGTCAACTGCGGTTTTTGTCAGAGACCAACCATTTTCTTTGCTAGGGTGAAAAACGCTGGACATGACTAATGGAAGATTAAAGGATGTAATCATATCATGAAGGGGTTTGAAATGTAAATGTGTATCTGGACATTCGAGCAAAAAATGTGGGATGTCATGGGTCTTACCACAAATACATAGTGGTGACGGTTTCAAAAATCTGCATAACCATGCATTAGTTCTTAGCCTGTGTGTCAAGTTTCTTGTGGAAATTGATCCTGGGGGGTTAGTGCCTTTTCTTGCTGGAAGAGAGAGATCCCACCAGAGCTTCTTTTTTGAGTTTTCTAAGAACTGTTTCTGTCTGAAATTCCAGATATATGTTGAGAGAATAGTACAGGCTTCAGAAACAGAAATAGGAATATTGTGATTGATTGAATCTGAATTGTTCGATGCCGCTTCCTTGGCACAAAAATCGGCCATTTCGTTGCCACGAAGATTAGAATGTCCAGGAACCCACAAGAGTGAAATGTCGGAGCCTCGCATAATTAACTGGTGGATTAAATGCAAAATTTCGTACATAATATCTGCTCGTTCAGATGAAGATTGATTATCACATGCACACACACACACACACACAGTAACAGTTTCAGGGTGTCAAAGCATGCAGACTGATCTGAACAGTCTACATCACTTCTGCTTTAAAAAAGGAAACACAGACCAGACACTCAAATTACGTATGCATGATAGTCAGCCATGTCTGACTATGACCATCAGAACAGCAGTGGAGGCAAAGTGGAGCTGTGTTGACTATCAATGTGAGAATTTCATAATAATAATAATAATAATGGTATTTATATAGTGCTGAATCTTGTGCATAGACAAATCAAAGCGCTTTCGCACCAGTCATTCTCACGCACGCATAAATCTAAAACTGGAGAAACTGAAGACAAGGAAGAGGCAGGGAAGGGAGGCTATTTCGGGAACAGGTGGGTTTTAAGGCCAGCCTTGAAAAGCTGAGTGTGGAGACCTGAAAAAGCGAAAGAGGAAGTTCATTCCAATTGCAAGGTCCAGAGACAGAGAAAGAACGGCGGCCAACAGTGGAGAGTATCTTGCCCAAGTTACATCCGCACTCTCTTAGTCAAGAGGACTTTATGGCAGTCGGTGCTGGGATGGTCCACTAATGCCAACTTGCACCCAAGGCTGCAGTGCTAAAAGCCAGTGCAATACTGACTCCTGATTTGAGAGTCATAGTCCTTCACAAAAGATTAAGCTGTAAATGAATTCCCATTGCAGTGTAGGAACCATTTATCATACAGCTCTCACTTTGCTGTTGGCCCAACTGTCAATCTCTGATATAAGCCAAGCAAGCCGGGCAGATCCTCACAGTAACCACTGGTAAAAGTGAAATTTCTTTTTCAGAATCTGTCTGCAACTTGGGTGACATGTTTGACAACAAGCTATGTATGAAACGTCATGTCGGTAAAATCTGTCAGGATGCCTACATTGGACTGAGAAGACTTCGCAACAGTCCGTCGCTACCTCACTGTTCTGGTCACCAAACTCTTGACATCTCTTGTTCTGTTGTCTCGATTATACCAGTTCTCTTCAGGCTGGCATCCCTATCTCCTTCAAAACCTCCAGAAAATCCAGAAGTGTGTCCCAAGGCTAATGTTTAAAACATCTAGACAACAGCCAATAAAGAAAGTCCCACATGTAGCGCGCGCGCACACACACACACACACACACATATATAAGGAGACAGAGAGAGAGAAAAGAAAAAAAAAAGTGCTCCATGGACTTGCATGCAACTGGGGCCATTAAAATAAAAAAAATTAAAAAAGCAAACCTACACAAACCATGGAATGATGGCCTAGAGGTAACGCGTCCACCTAGGAAGCGAGAGAGAATCTGAGCACGCTGGTTCGAATCACGGCTCAGCCGCCGATATTTTCTCCCCCTCCACTAGACCTTGAGTGGTGGTCTGGACGCTAGTCATTCGGATGAGACGATAAACCGAGGTCCAGTGTGCAGCATGCACTTAGCGCACGTAAAAGAACCCACAGCAACAAAAAGGTTGTTCCTGGCAAAATTCTGTAGAAAAATCCACTTCGACAGGAAAAACAAATAAAATTGCACGCAGGAAAAAATACAACAAAATGGGTGGCGCTGTAGTGTAGCGACTCGCTCTCCCTGAGGAGAGCAGCCCGAATTTCACACAGAGAAATCTGTTGTGATAAAAAGAAATACAAATACCATTGTAACTCCTCCATTTGATAAACTACACTGGCTGTCCATATCTCACAGGATACATTACAAACCAGCAACCATGTATCTAAATGTCATAAACCACACTGCACGCATATACTTTTATGACGTACTTTCAATGTCAACTCTTCCTAGATCTTTATGCTGGGCTGATAGTGCTGATAGTTCCAGAAATACAACAACAAAAATGTCCAAGGTCAGCACTCTTTCTCCTGTCTTGGCCCAATGGTGTGAAACAAACTGCCCTTCTCAGTTCATTTCATGAATTCCCCAGTTCAGTTCATAAATGTCTCTTAAAAGACATGGTCAGTGACAGTCATAAGTCAGTGATGGTCAGTGGTGGTCAGCGACGGTCAGTGACAGTCGTAAGTCAGTGACGGTCAGTGGTGGTCAGCGATGATCAGTGGTCAGTGACCATCACTCACCAACAGGTTGTCGCAAATGCCGGCGGCCAGTTTGGCTAGAGTGTTGGCATCCAGAGGGGCGATGACCATCATGTCTGCCCACCGCCGTAGTTCTATGTGCAGCACTGGGTCACCCAGGTTACTCCAAGACTGCAGGCAACATCACACACATTACTCCATGACTGCAGGCAGTATTACATTATTTCATGACTAAAGGCAACATCACACACATTACTCCATGACAAAAGGCAGTAACACATTACTCCATGACTGCAGGCAGTATTACATTATTTCATGACTAAAGGCAACATCACACACATTACTCCATGACTAAAGGCAACATCACACACATTACTCCATGACTGCAGGCAGTATTACATTATTTCATGACTAAAGGCAACATCACACACATTACTCCATGACTAAAGGCAACATCACACACATTACTCCATGACTGCAGGCAGTATTACATTATTTCATGACTGCAGGCAGTATCACATTATTTCATGACTAAAGACAACATCACACATGTTTCTCCATGACTAAAGGCAACATCACACACATTACTCCATGACTAAAGGCAACATCACACACATTACTCCATGACTAAAGGCAACATCACACACATTACTCCATGACTGCTGGCAGTAACACATTACTCCATGACTGCAGGCAATATCAACACATTACTCCATGACTGCAGACAGTATCACATTATTTCATGACTGAAGTCATTATCACACGCAGTACTCCATGACTGAAGTCAGTATCACACAACATCACACATATTACTCCATGGCTGCAGGCAGTATCACACAAATTACTCCATGACTGCAGGCAGTATCATACACATTACTCCATGACTGCAGACAACATCACATTACTCCATGACTGCAGGCAGTATCACATTATTTCATGACTGCAGGCAACATCACACAAATTACTCCATGACTGCAGGCAGTATCATACACATTACTCCATGACGGCAGACAACATCACATTACTCCATGACTGCAGGCAGTATCACATTATTTCATGACTGCAGGCAACATCACACAAATTACTCCATGACTGCAGGCAGTATCATACACATTACTCCATGACTGCAGACAACATCACATTACTCCATGACTGCAGGCAGTATCACATTATTTCATGACTAAAGGCAGTATCACATTATTTCATGACTAAAGGCAACATCACACATGTTTCTCCATGACTGCAGACAGTATCACATTATTTCATGACTGCAGGCAACATCACACAAATTACTCCATGACAAAAGGCAACATCACACAAATTACTCCATGACTGCAGGCAGTATCATATTATTTCATGACTAAAGGCAACATCACACAAATTACTCCATGACTGCAGGCAGTATCATATTATTTCATGACTAAAGGCAACATCACACAAATTACTCCATGACTGCAGACAACATCACATTACTCCATGACTGCAGGCAGTATTACATTATTTCATGACTAAAGGCAACATCACACACATTACTCCATGACTAAAGGCAACATCACACACATTACTCCATGACTAAAGGCAACATCACACATATTACTCCATGGCTGCAGGCAGTATCACACATATTACTTCATGACTGAAGTCATTATCACCCATATTACTCCATGACTGAAGGCATTATCACGCATATTAATTATCACTCCATGACTGATGGCACTATCACCCATATTACTCCATGAGAAAGCGCAATATCACACATGTTCCTCCATGACTGAAGGCAATATCACAGATATTACTTCATGACTGAAGTCAGTATCTATATCACTCCATGACTGAAGGCAGTATCACACAATATCACACATATTACTCCATGAATGAGGGCATTATAACACACACACAATTCCATGACAGAAGGCAGCATCACACATATTGTTCCATGACTGCAGTCATTATCACAAATATTATTCTATGACTGAAAGCACTGTCACACAAAATCCCTTCTATTGCATTTTTACAGATATTTCAGGCAGGTACACCTTTTTATTTATCGAGTTTACTATCTACTTGAAACATTTTTTGTTGTTCTTTTCAATAGAAAAACGACAAAAGTGCAGTTACAAATGAATTATTATCATACTCACTTCCCATTCATCTTCATCTGTGTATACACGACAGTTGACTTTTTCTGCATCAAAAAAGTGCCTGGAGTGTTTCGTTGATACTAGCTGAACTTCTGGCTGAAACAAATTTAATGAAAAAAACTTCTTGAGATAATGCATTCATAAAACAGTAGACAATCAGATATGACAATATTCAAGAAAACACACACACACACACACACACACACACACACACACACACACTGAAATATGCACACACACACACACACACACACACACAACACATGTGCATGCACACACACAGAGCACATTATTGTATATTGCAGTAATAAATGATTTACCTAAGTCATTATACAGACCAAGCTTAGACCCAGCATTCAATATGCAAGTTCTTGAAATGCAAGATGAGTGTGGAGACTTCAACTTTATCCTCTGCAGAACTAACTTTCAGGCACCTATGTCGTAATTTGTCATTTTGAACATTCACATATATGTGCAGGTGGCACTGTGGCACAATCAGCATTGGACTTCTGATCCAGTGACTGGGGCTCATGGCCCTGTTTCAGCATATTTCCTTGGGAAAGGTGCTTTACTCCACTTTTCTCCACTCCACCCAGGTGTCAATGGGTATCGGACTTTGACGGAGGAAGAATAAAACAGAGGAAGGAGCGGACAGGTCCATGCCTTCCTATGCCAAGCCCTTGACACAGTGAATGATCATGATTTCACTGCCCCTATTGCTGTAAAAGGTTGCGGGACCTTTAACTTTAAAAAAATGTATGCACCTCTGAGAGACCGCACCAGCAAAGAGAATGTCAGCATTTGGAAAACACCTCCCCTCTCCCAGAAACACCTTCCCTCTCCCAGAAACACCTTCCCAAAAACACCTTCCCTCTCCCAGGAATAAACGATAAAGTGTAACAGCAAAGAGAATGTCAGCATTAGAAACACCTTCCCTCTCCCAGGAATAAATGATAAAGTGTAACAGCAAAGAGAATGTCAGCATTAGAAACACCTTCCCTCTCCCAGGAATAAACGATAAAGTGTAACAGCAAAGAGAATGTCAGCATTAGAAACACCTTCCCTCTCCCAGAAACACCTTCCCTCTCCCAGGAATAAACGATAAAGTGTAACAGCAAAGAGAATGTCAGCATTAGAAACACCTTCCCTCTCCCAGGAATAAACGATAAAGTGTAACAACAAAGAGAATGTCAGCATTAGAAACACCTTCCCTCTCCCAGGAATAAACGATAAAGTGTAACAGCAAAGAGAATGTCAGCAATTAGAAACACCTCCCCTCTCCCAGGAATAAATGATAAAGTGTAACAGCAAAAAGAATGTCAGCATTTGGAAACACCCCCCCTCTCCCAGAAACAATGATAAGGTATAACATTCAATGAGTAAATTTTTACCTGGCAAGGTAAATTGGCCAGTCCGTCTACAAGCATTGGAATTTTGACTGAGGCAACACTGCCTGTACAGCCAACCAACACCTTAGGCATCATGGAATGGACAGATCAGACAGGAATCTCTGCAAAATTAAAGTAGATAAACACAAAATGTGCAAGAAACATAATGCTTACATATGTCTGAGGTGCTCACAAGAATGGAGAAACAAATCACTCCACAGTTTTGTTTATTGCTCATGTTGTGCGGACGTTTGTATCAACTGATATCTGGTGCAAGTGCAAGGAGAGGTACATTATTTGACAAGCTTGTCCCTGAACCCCCCCACCCCCTTCCACCTTTTTTTGTTTGTTTGTTTGTTGTTTTTTTGGTTTTGTTTTTGTTTGCTGCCTCATCATGTGCCATATTAGTGTGGCATAAACCCCAGACTGCTCATTATCAACCCCCCCACCCATTAGTCTTCAAACTTCCTTGAATCTGAAACTACCTCAATGTACACAGGATTCCACCTACAAACCACCTACTGATGATGACATTTACTTCATCAAGGAGCCAGACAGTGAACATCCCCCTCTTGTAGTGCAAGCCTCCATGTCTTTCCCCCAATGTCTGTTCCCATGAACCAGCCAGTATTAAAAACCTTGACAGGAACTCTCAGCTAACAATAAGTGGACAGGAAAGCAAAATTGATCACCATGACATCAAGGCATGAATAGATGGGTCATTTTTTTTCTTCTAAAAGTATATGTGATGTTGATGACAATGCCTCTGTGCTACAATTTTGTTAACGAAATGTTTTGGCATATAATTTACACACGCAGCATCCAAGTCCTGCAGGCAAGGGAAAGGTTATGAAAGTGAGGGGTTGAAAGCGGTGGGAAAAAACAAGGCAGATATGGCTAGTATAAGACTATTGAGTTACGTGCATTTTCAGTTTTTCCACTGAATGTGTGAACTGTGTAGTACTAGTAGCAGCTGTGGCAATAGTGTTGGCAAAAGTAGTAATGGGCCAAGCCTAACTAAGCCTTGCAGATATTAAACGCCCAGTTTATCAACATGCGATATTTATAACAATAATGATAATGGAAATATATATTGTCCTCAACACTCAAGGCGCTTAACAATAACTGCAAAAATACCAAAGAAATAATATGGTATGTTGTTTTTCACAAAAAACAACACACACACGTAAACGGGCGCACGCACGCACGCACCCACACACGGAAGACGCTCCCTCTCTCCGTCCTCACACACACACACATCCCACATTTATCCAGTCAGTCAACTGCTTCGTTGAGCATACTTTCTTGAAAATATGCGTGAGATTTAACCTGTGAAGCTCTGCGAATGTACTGAGATATGTTTGACGTCTATCAGGTTTGTGTGTGTGTGTGTGTGTAACTCAAGACATCGGAAGACAAACTGGTTACAAAGTGAGGCGATTAACTGTAGGCAATTTCTTCCCCAAAAAGAATTTCACATTTCTGCCAAAGCCAAAGCTCTCACAGTGAAATCTGTTCAAGTCGTGAGACCCATTGAACACAATACTTCATTAAAATACATGCGTCACATTTGCACGCTTGACTTTTGTGCTTCTTTATACACACAGCAAATAGGACAACGTCGACAAGGTGCAGATCATTTACACACACAGCAGTCCGGACAACGGTCTCTCCTATGAACATCAGCGCTCGTCAGTGAAATTATTCTGTTTCGGTGGCTGTAATCTTTTTTCCACAATTTTTTTTTTCGGACAAAGATTCACAGAATCGCCGGGATACTTTTTTTTTTTATACACCGGGAAGTAAAATTAGAATACCATTCTGGACATCAGTTGACCATTTAAGACCAAAATAACATACGCCGGGCAGAACAATATTCATAAACACATCGATCGATTCCATATCAAAGCTTTGTCTTGTACAATGCTTACGTAAGGTTCCCATTTCTGAACAAATTTGTTATGTTGTATGTTGCTGGTGGTGAACGGAGCACAATCCAGCGATGCCACGGTGAATGTGAAATCAGGCGTGCCCCAGGGATCTGTGCTCGGACCCAACCTCTTCCTGGCATACATAAATGACCTGCCAACACCAAGTACACTCTCCACGGCCACATCCTTGAACGAGTGTCCTCAGTAATGAACCTCGGGGTCACCCTACAGTCAACTGAACCCAGGCTGTCCTGGGGAGTCCATGTGGACAATGTTTGTGCAAGGGCCAACAGAATGCTGGGCTTCAGTCCTGAGAAGGAACTTGAAGACAAAGGACTGAGCTAGTGTACAATGCCATAGTTAGGCCCATTATGGAGTACGCTTGCACCGTTTGGGACCTGCATACTGACAAGCTGACCAACAAGCTGGAGAAAACCCAGCGAAGAGCAGCCCGCCTCGTCCTGAACCGGCACAGAAACACATCCAGTGTTGCCGATATGCTGGATCAACTCCAGTGCACCTCCCTTCAACAACGCCGCCGCACTAGCCTACTTGCCATGCTGTTCAAGATACAGAGCGGCCTGGCATCATGCGTAAGGTGTGACAGCCTGAGACTCAAACCCCTGGCTGCAAGCAACAGAATACATACCACACAAATCAGTACCAGCGGATCACATGCCGTACAGATTACAGAAGCTGCTCTTCTCTCCCCCCGCCCGCCCCCCATACCCCCCGTCCCCGAACCATCCGTGACTGGAATGCCCTCCCCGCTGAGACCGCCCAGTCCTCCTCCTCAGTTGGACACCTTCATCCCCAAAGTGTCCAGATCACAGTAAACACTAAATCCCTCTGCCTTTTTTCTTTCTTCGGTATTGTGACGATTTGCGGGCCTGCAGCTTCACTTAGGTTGCTGCAGGGCCATGGGCCTGAACTGAGGCCTGAGTGCAGCTCTGCATGCAGCTGTGCCGGCCTTAACCATCAGGGCCAAAATCCTTCCAATCCCCCCCTTTAAAATTTTTTTTAAAAATTTAGGGCCAAAAACCCTCTTTTCTCTCTCCCTTTCTACGCTGCGCACCTCCCACATGTCAACAATAGCCGCATTAATAAAATAAAGGTAACTAGTTGTGCTGTGGACAGAACTCTGCGAGAGGAGCGAGTAAGGAATAACGGAAGGTTCCCAAAGGACTCGTCCATATCATGGTCATGTACGTTTGTCCCCATACAGTGATGTCCTGAGAGTGACTTGTGTGTAATCCACTTTAGCTTACAGCACAGTCATCCCTGGGTATGTATCGGCCGAGCGACCTTAGACAGGAAATCCCACTGGCAATGATGTGCACCATGCAAGTATACCTTCCATATGAAATTCTGGTTCGCAATATTTTCAGCCTCATGGTTAAAACAGCGCATGTGTGGATTTATTCGCACGCAGACCCCAAAAGACAGGAAACTTCACTCTCGGATCAACGTGACCTTCACGTCTGCTGTACATATAATCTTTCCATTAGACTTCCCTGTGGTTTTGTTGTCAACTTTCAGTGGCGACTTGTTCTGCAAGAATTACCAGCGCTTAAGGTAAACTGTCGACTTGTGCATCGCAGAAAGAACGACGATAAGATGAATGATTCAGTATAATTGCATATTATATGCGTACACGACGACTGGGGCTTTGACAAACATTTCAAGTGAACAGATAGACCATGCACGTTCATGAATGGATTCGTCATCATCTGCGTCGACCGAATGAATGAGAATCTTACAAGAGTGAAGAAAGTTAGTTTTTTGTGTGAAAGTTCATTTTCCCCCACAAAGATTATCAAAGATAAACTGAGTCACAGCGCGTTAAGAAACTTGTCACATAATTGTCCCTTTACAACCCAAATGAGAAAAGCCAAAGGTGAGTCATAAGCTATTACTGTATTTGTATTACTCTTCGACTTCGAGCATCGAATAGTGAATACGTGAAAAAAATGGAAGAAAAAAAAAGGGCGAATCCTGTTCTAATGATCTGGACGACACGACACTCTCACTATATATATATATATATATATATATATATATATATATCTGTATCACTGTGTGTGTGTGTGTTCCAAGCGGTTTTTTTGTGGTTGTGTGTGTGTGTGTGTGTGTGTGGTAACTGCTTACAAGTTACATACAATGAGTGTTAATGTGCATGCATAAGACTGAGTGCTATTTTAGAGGCTGTCCTTGTTAACTGATTTTTTTTCTTTCTCCAGACGAAAAAGTCAGTTTATGATAATAATAATAATAAAAACCCAACAAAATATTCTGCATCAGTGCATGAAATACTTCTTCTTTAAATGCTCTCCTTCATTGTTGAACATTATTGCACTGTACAGAGAGTGAAGGGAAAAAAAAAAGAAAAGAAAAAAAAAAGCAGCAGCAACTGATTAGAGCAGCAGGGACTATTATGAAGGATTTTAGGTCAGGTGATGACATCAAGCAGTGGGACAGGATGTTACATGAGGAGTTTTTGTTACTTTGATGTCCCATCACAGATTTGACAGAACCAGTGAGTTAGGCTTGGACTTCTGATCCAGTGGTCAGGTTCGATCCACATTTTCAGCCTGGTGTTGTGTCCTTGGGAAGGTTTAATATGGTGTAAGGAGAGGCTTGAGCCCTGCCTTCCAGTGCTGAACCCTTGAAACAGTAGATATGATATGAATTCACTGCCTTGGTCGCTGTAAAAGGCTGTGGGATCTTTAACCTGTCACACATATTATGGTGTTTATAAGGCATTCCAGTGAATATTGGTGTGAGGAGGACGACGGGTGCAATAGCCGAGTGGTTAAAGTGTTGGACTGTCAATCTGAGGGTCCCGGGTTCGAATCACGGTGACGGTGCCTGGTGGGTGAAGGGTGGAGATTTTTACGATCTCCCAGGTCAACGTATGTGCCGACCTGCTAGTGCCTGAACCCCCTTTGTGTGTATACGCAAGAAGAAGATCAAATATGCACGTTAAAGATCCTGTAATCCATGTCAGCGTTCGGTGGGTTATGGAAACAAGAACATACCCAGCATGCACACCCCTGAAAACGGAGTATGGCTGCCTACATGGCGGGGTAAAAACGGTTATACACGTAAAAGCCCACTCGTGTGCATACGAGTGAACGTGGGAGTTGCAGCCCACGAACGCAGAAGAAGAAGAAGAAGGTGTGAGGAGGAAAAAGGAAAATCCACTGTAATTTGTTTTGCTTTGAGGAGCAAAGAAAGCTGGGTGATGAGAACAGTGGGTGTTCAGTTGGAATGGGTTGACTGATGCAAGACCCAGTGCTTGCTATTCTTATTAGTCATGCTGTAATGGAACTTGTTTGAACTCAGTGAATTCTGCCCTGGTTTGTCGGTTTCTGGTCTCTGGTCTGAGAAGAACAAGCCCCATTCAACTGTTCTGTCAGTGCGTCAGTTCTGATGGTTGGTAGTGGGGTAGATCTCTGTTGGATGGCCTCAAGGCTGGAGGTATTCTTTATATTCTCCCTTTGAGGTTCCCAGACTAGAGCTGCACATGTTGACAGACCTGAGTTTCTTTGTTACAAAACAAATTATGATGCAATACACTTTTATTAATCCAAATGGAAATTATGTATGCATCTGAGGCCTCATCTCTCACACAAAGCACTCCACTAGCCAACAGCTAAGTCTGACACACATGAACATGACAATGGCCCAACCAAAAGGTCAAAATGTAAAAATATTAAGCTGAATAAATAAGAACATGAAATTCAAGAAGCACAGCTTGTAATGGTGGTGGAGCTGATTCTCAGGCTTCAGTGGAACAGCTGTAAAGTCCTGTTGGGCAACATTCACACCAAGCCCAGCCAGTTGCTGACAGCCTGACACAGCAACACACTTCAGTCAGACACAGCCAGTTGCTGTTGGCTGCAGCACTCTCCAGATGAAAGAAATAAATTTTGGGGAATCATGCTGTTAGTATCATTGAAGTGTTCTGTCCCTTGGACTAGCCACCCATCTCATCTTGTGCACACGACAAATCTAACAGCTGGATGGAGACAGCTGGTGGCCAGTGTGAACACTAGCCTCTGGAAATAGTGGAATACATCATGGCAGAAAAGTACAAAATGATGTGCGCTCTATTCTTGGCCAGCTCCTGTTAACTGCTGTTCGCAACTGGTAGGGCTTAGTTTGAACGAAGCATTAGCTTTGATGGTGATTGGGATGATTTGAGCATCCCAGGAGACACCGGATATTCATTCATTATTAGCATCCTGTGTCATTCAGTCACATGCGTGCACACACATGGGGGTTTTGAATCCTATTTTGTTTTTGAAGGTTGAAGAGACTAGAGAGGAAAGTTGCTGTGACAGCATGTGTGCGATGGCCAGTGACACACAGTAGAGGAGCCAGGGACGAGGGAGAAAGCATGCCTCAGAAGTGTGCTGTTGCCGGCTGCATCAACAGATCAGACAGCAAAGACAGGTACAGTGCCCTTGCACTTCAGCTTCATTAACTGAAGTCTCCCTGCTCAGTTTCTCTTTTGATTTTTTTCTGTCCTGTGTTAGTTTGTTAGTGTGTGTGTGTGAGTTAGTGCGTAGCTTCAGTCATTCAAATCAAAAACATTTTATTACTGATTAATCCACATGGAAATTAACTTGTCCATTCAGAGGCTCGTTGTAAACACCAACATAACATGATCATGCGCAGCATAAAAAGAGATTAAAACTAGTCAAATACGAATTCTCAGTAGCTGACGATAGACTAAAACAAATATTCCCCCCCTCACACTCATACACAAGTTAAGACAATAGGGTATTGCACAGCAATATTTACAAATAAAAACATCCAACAAGTAAATGGTAGGTAACTAAAATAAAATGCACACACACACACATGCACACACACACATTGGAGTAGAGTAATGAGTGTGAGTTAGTGCATAGTGTGTCATTGGAGTCATGTGTGTTTGTATATATGTTTGTGTGTCTGAGTGTGTGTGTCACTGGAGGAGTGGAGCTGAGTGATGTGTGTGTGTATGTGTGTGTGCCTGCATAGATGCATGTCCTTGTTTAGTGTGTTGCTGTACTGCATAATGTGTGTGTGTGTTACAGCTGGGTGGTGATGCCCCATGTGACTGGGGAGTTGTTCTTCCACAGCTGCCAGGTGCCAGAGCAGCTCCCCATCTGGACCAAGCTGATCAACCACGGCCAACGCAAACCCAGAGACCTCCAGCCCAACGCCAGCGTCTGCAGCAACCACTTCCCCCTGGGCTACCCCTCGCCCCGCAGCCCCTTCCCCACGCTCTACCTGAAGGGCTACGATGAAGACGATGAGTATGTGACTGCCAGGATTTTACGGGACACCATGAACACCGACCACGACTATCTAAAGTTGAGCTACTGCGCTGAAGGGGAGAAACTGAGGGATATCTTGACGGTGTCCTGTGAGGAGGAGGTGGAGGACAAAGCTAGGAAGCCCATGTTGGACGACGCTTCCCCGCCAGGCTGGGCGTGTTCTGTGGCAGACTCTGCGCATGGTGAGGGTCAGCTGACAGGATGCAGGCCCTCCACCACCACCAGCTTGGCTGATCCCCAGAGCTCCAGTTCTGCCCATGGTCTGGTCATTGGTGTGAAGGGGGAGAGAGAGGAACCACGTGCCTCCAGACTTTCCCAGCAGAAAAGGGCACCGGTGCCAGCTGCGGACACGATCCCCTCTCATCTGACAGAGAATTCAGCGGCAGGAGGTCAAAGAATTCGGAGCAGGAAGCGAACAAACAGCCGGGACACGGACCACATCTACAACACCAGGAAGTCCAAGTGCGCAAAGCACACCGCGCCGAAGAAGGTCACGCGCAGAGACACAGACCATCTGTATGACTCCAGGAGGGTGAGAACTGTGGAAAACTCCTGCCCTCCGACCGTCAACAACAGGGATACCGATCACATTTACAACATGCCGAGGACAAAGCTGAATGAACTGAATGCATCTGCAGCTTCGGGTCTGACGGCTGATGTGAACTCACAAGAAAAAGACGGCCAGGAGATGTCAGTGACTGGAGACAAGAGAGTGGTGGACAAGGACCACATGTACCAGCACAGTGTCCGAAAGAACAGGAACAAATCTGAGGTGAGAAGCATGGAAACCAAAACCAGTCAGTCGCACCTGTGCGCTCAGGGCAAGAAACTGTTGAAACGTGAGGGAAGGGACATGGACCACAGGAACGAAGACGGCCACATGAAGAAGGCTTTCACATCATCCGAAGACAACCATCTCCCCAACAAGGCGGTTGTCACGGAGACCGCCACGAGTGCAGCCCACTCTTATCTGATGAGACGCAGCAGAAAAGCCCGGAAAGGGTCGGTGGCGAGGAAGCAGAAAAAATCGCCTGCCGTTTCCAGGGAGCATCAGTGGACAGATGATGGAGCCAGTCAGGTCGAGAGGTCAGCCGTCGCCTGCAGCACGGTCGCCGCCAGCCCAGCGCACAGTGACGAGTCGGACCGCATCTGTGAGGATGACAGTCGCAGGACGGGGGTGTGGCACACTGACCACCGCTACGTCCACTCCCACCCAGACCCCCCTGCCCTCACCACCCCCCAAGGCTACAAACAGGAGCACAGCTACGCCAACTCGGAAGAGGTGCGCTACGATGCCTGCGTCAACTGTTCGCAGTTGGTGCAGCAGCTGATCGGCACCATCCGGCAGCAGGGTGACCACATCGATGAGCTGAAGAAGAAACTGGCAGCTGCCAATGCCCGCAACAAGCAGCTCTCGTCCTTGTTGAGTCACAAGTCTGAGGGCGCCGAGTGAGGGGAGGGGGCGGGGTGGGGAGGGGGGGTGTGTGGCTGGTGGGTGCAGGGGTGGAAGGGGAAGGGTGTGGGTGAAGGGGACAGAACAAGCAACTGAGGTCCTTGTTGAGTCACAGGTCTGACGGCGCCGAGTGAGGGGAGGGGCTGGGGGGTTATTTCAGGACACCCTGTGGGGTGTGTAAAAGTTGTGGGTGTACGGAACTTTGCTGTGTCTCTCCTTTCTCCCTGGTGTTGGGTGGTGATGGTGGGTGTGGTTTGTGTTGTGAAACTTGAGCTTGAAGCAAGTACAGCTTGTGTTGCTTGCGCTCTACAAATGTTGTGTGGCCCACCTATACATGTATACATGAATGTTTGTGTGAGTGTTGCAGTACCGTGTCTTTCGAACAAACCTGAGCAAATGTGTTTAATCCCTTTGATGCCCTGCAAATGTAAGGTCTGTCAACCACCACCACCACCACAATATAGGGCATTCGTGCTTATTTATTATTTTGAAAAAATGATCTATCAAAGTATGAACATGTCTTGAAAGGAGAAAGGATATAAGTGATGGTAGTGACGATGGTTATCTGACTTGATGATAGCAGTGTCAGTGAGAGAGGAATTCTGTTTTATGTCCTGTCACTCTTACAGGTGGCTGTAGACATTTTGTTAAAGTGTCAGTTTTCATGTTTGAATGTTATTGTTTAAAAGGTAGATGGAGAATGGAATCAAAGATGATGATATTTGAAATAAATAAAAGTTCAGTCAAAGAAAATTATTTATTGGATTTTGAAAAAGGGAAGTCCTTAATTTAAGAAGAGAAACAACTGATGAATGCAAAAAGTCCAACACCAGCGTTCCCAGTGGCTTGCGCTGAAACATTTTCATTCAGGTAACAGTCAAAAATCTTGAATGATATGCTTTACTGTTACATCACTAAAATAAAAGCCGTTTAGGCTATGGTGTTGCAGTACAAGATCTTTATTGATTTTTTATATGTTAGAAACCGGAATTTGTTAATGGAACCACAAAGCACAGAAACCATCATGTAATTTATCCTAAAGGATTGATGTCTTGACAAGGTCAAGAGTCAACACATCACAGTGAAGTGTCAAAAACAGACATGTTTTTGTGCATGTTTGTGTTATGATTTTCTTTCTACTGCATTGCAATGCCTAACAGATGCTTTCTGACAAGTACATTATTCAGTATCACATAGTGTCCGTCTTGTCTGAGTTCGATTCCGTTCACGCTTTCTCTCAAGTTAAACTAGAAAATCAAACTGTCTAATCATTTGGATGAGAGGTCCCGAGGTCCCGTGTGCAGCATGCACTTGCCACACTGAAAAACAACCCATCTCATGACAACAAATGTTGTCCTCTTGTAAAATTCAGAAGAAATCCACTCTGATAGGTATAAATACCTAGCAGATGTGGTGTCGCATATATGGATTTGTCTGAACGCAGTGATGCCTCCTTGAGAAACTGAAACTGAAACTAAAAACATCCATTAGGGCTTCTGCATTAGAAAACGTGAATAAAATTTTACTATTTACACTGCCCTCTGGTTCAGTTTATGGCCATGTGGGTGTATTTTTGTTGTTGTTGCTGCTGTTTTTATCAGTGTATTAGAAAATAAAGCAGAGAAGAGGTAGCTGAATTGTTAACAATAAATGATGGATATTGAATTTGAGTACAAATCTATCATGGACCCAAGATAGTTGACGAAGTATCTGTCGGGTTAGTTCTCTCAATCATTCTCTCATAGTTTTATACATGTGTATACTGCACTAGATACTAAGGGTTTGTAAGAACCAAAGAAGTTAGATCCCAAGTGTTGATTATACCTCAAACTTGTTAAAAGTTCTATATACTGTAGGCTGTACATGTATAAAAGATAATTTTTGATGTATTGTTTGTTTGTTTTTTTATTAAAGAACTGGAGTACTTAAAAGGTTTTATTGCAGCCGTAAAACATTTGTTATCAGTATCTTCAAAACATACCTATGTGTAGGCATATGATATAGGACCACACTGTGGAAAGCAAGTACTTCAGCAGAGAGCTAACAAATTCTCCATTTATAATCAGCCAGATGTTATAATACATGCTTGTCCCACTTTTGCTTTTATGCTTTCCACCTTCCTTCCCATTATTCCCTCTGAAAGCCCTCAGTTTGTCTGCTCTTGAAGTACACATTTCCCAGTGTTCAAGCATGAAGTGTTATGGAACTTTGGAAGTTGAGTTTTAAAAAAAGAAAAAGAAAAAAAAAGCAAAAAAAAAAGCAGCATTCTTTGGAATAATGCATTGGATGTGTTTTGTTGTTTTTTTCTTTTGCTACCGCATCTACACTGTTTCAGTGGCACTATTTCCACACCACTCATTCTGAGTCCCCAACACATGAAATATACAGCCACACCGGGGTTCATCTGTTGATGTCCCAGTGTTGGCAGTCCACAATGAACCATCGATGTTAGGTTACCAGGAGGCCACACACCAGAGGAGACCCTGCATTGCTGTTGAGTCACTTTGGTGGTGTTCAGTTGTGCCTTTTCTGATTTAATGCACTTAGCACACAACCTACTAGTACTAAGCCCCCTACTGATGGTAGTAATTGCTTAGTCGCAGAACCAGAGTAGTGAATGTCCCCCTAGACAAAATTTTCTGTTGATTAATGTTACTGTTAATGCTAAGTACTATATGTATATGACTGCTAGTGCTCGTACATATACTATATATTCATGTTTGTACTGGACTACAACCAATAGAACACTAAGTACAAGTTCTGTCACCATCACGTATCTGATATGTAACACAGTATTATAGATTGATTCTGTTACCTGTGTCTGTGTAACTGGTGTTTTCTTTTTCACAGTTCAAGACGGTATGTTCTAGTAACTTCTACTTACACTTGTGACAGTGCCAAAGTAGCAAAGAGACAATTTTTAAGGTGACAGGTGCAGTGGTCGAATGGTTAGTGCACTGGATCCTTGCCCAAGTTTTCTGAGTTCAGTCCCTGGCTTCAGTGCACTGATGGGTTAAGGGTAGAGATTTTTCTCATCCCCCAGGTCAACGTATGCGCATACCTGCTAGTATTTTAACCCTGTTTTGTGTTTATACGCACACAGAAGATTAAATAAGCAGATCAAAGATCCTGTAACCTATGTAAGTGCTTGAAGGGTTATGGAAACAAGAACTTACACAGCATTCACACTCCTGAAAATGGAGTATGGCTGCCTACCTGGCGGGGTAAAAATGGTGATTGTGTAAGATAGACATAAAACCCTGTATGTACGTGTATTTATATTAGTGAATGTTGCATGGGAGTTGCAGCCCACAGATGCAGAAGAAGGGAGCTGAAGGATTGTCCAGTAGACTGTAAGGGTCAGCTATTCAACAAACAGCTTCACAGTTGTTTGACACATGTGTGTAAGTGCATGCTGGTTGAACACACAGCACTTGTTTTTCCCAATCATTAGTATTTGGGAACTTCAGTTTCAGCAATTCAGGGGTAAGCAGATTTTTATTTATTTTTTATTTATTTATTTTTTGTACAGTTTTAAAATTTTGTTTCCAATTTGACAACACATAGAAATTGAATGTTGGGTTAGCAGATTTTAGTAATGTGTAAACTTTTAGTAAAGTCTGCTTGCCACAGTGACACTTTGAATAAATAGAGAAACACACACACACACAAGTGCACACGCATGCATACACTCGTGCACACGCTCACGCATGAGAATGAAGAGTATTTGATCCTTTGACCCTTGTTGGGGTAGGGAGGGCATAAACTTGTAGCATCACGGAATTATACATCCAAATTAAAAGGTAAACAGTAATCTAATTGCTCATGTCTTTAATGTTTAAGGTCCATCCATGCAGAAAACCAGCTGATGCCTTGACTTGGGGTTGTCTTTGTCAGATCCTTTCTGTATTTCTAGTCAGCCAGTTTGTTCCTGTGTCAGTATTCACTGTGTCTTTGTTGTTCATAACCATTCTTTTTCACTGTGTGTGTGCGATATGGTTTTGAGATTTCATGTAAATTTTATGTGCTTTATCGATTGCAAGTACTTGTTAGATGAAATTGGTAAACAAGTGGGGTTTCTTTCTTCTTTTTTTTTAATCATTATTTTTTTATGGCCAGCATGTGCAGTGCTCTTGTGTTTGAAATTGTTTACCTATTATTTACAGGGCTGTTGGATTTATGAAGACTACATTGATAATTTGTTTTGTTTTTAACATGATAAAACTTCATGGAAGTTTTTTTTTATTTATTTGTTTTTTTATTTATCTATCTGTTGTGCAAAACATCCCACCTGTTAGGACACTATAGAATTTGTGCAGTCTATAATTTATAAATATAACATGTGGTTCATAAAATGATTTTTAAAATGAATTTTTGCATGCATATATATATATATATATATATATATATATATATATATATATATATATATATATATATATATATATATATATACATACACACACACACACACACACACACACACACATATATATATATACATACACACACACACACACACACACACACACATATATATATATATATATATATATATATATATATATATATATATATATATACATACATACAGAACAGGCTGCCTACCTGGGTAGAGTTGACTGACGACTGCCATTGGGCGCTCATCATTCATTTCCTGTGCCATTCAATCAGATTTTAGGCACGCACACATATACACTCAGACAAGCATTGAAACATGTAACATTTTAACATTTTATGTGTATGACTGTTTTTTTTAAATTTACCCCGCCATAGAGGCAGCCATACTCCGTTTTTGGGGCTGTGCATGCTGGGTATGTTATTGTTTCCATAACCCACTGAATGCTGACATGGATTACAGGATCTTTAATGTGCGTATTTGATCTTCTGTGTGCGTATACACATGAAGGGGGTTCAGGCACTGGCAGGTCTGCACATATGTTGACCTGGGAGATTGGAAAAATCTCCAACCTTTACCCACCAGGCGCCGTCACTGAGATTCGAACCCGGGACCCTCAGATTGAAAGTCCAATGCTTTTACTGTTTGTCTATTGCGCCCGTGTATTGGACAACACTTTGTCACGGCAGATTTCTCTGTGGAATTTGGGCTGCTCTCCTCATGGAGAGAGTGTCAGTACAGTGCAGCACCACCATAATTATTAAGATAGTAGATCAAATGTTGACACAAAATGGTGAAAGTAAAATTATCAGTACACATAAATGCACAGGCCCGTTTGGTGAGAAAGCTGCGGTTTTATTCAACAAACCTGATTGTTTTCTGGAGTTCAGAATTTTGGTTTTGTGAAACGTTTTATTCTTCACAATGTATACGCATGACACTCATGCTCTTCCTCCTCCTTCTCCTCCTACACACACACACACACACACACACACACACACCAACACCCCACCCCCAGACACACATGCTCATTGATTGAACATTCCAAGAAATGTATTCTTTGGTAATGTGAAGAGACTTCCTAAAATGGCTGGCAACTAGCAGAGGACCATTGTAGATTAACAATGAACTGCCAGTTCTCCAGCACAGTCTTCCACTCATCTCTTCTATTGTAAAATATATATATAACATATCAACCACCAGGCACGCAGGTTTTGGAACTTCAGACAAATCATTTTCCTCCTAGAAGATACCTCACACAGTGGACATGAAGAGATATGCTCAAACACATGCTACATGATACACACCAACACATGTAGATTTATGCATTATGCACACACAGATGTATGCATTATATACAACCCTACTCATACATGTATGCATTATACATACACTGCCCACATATACATGAATGTATTAGATGTATATATATACACCCACACACAAACATGTGTGCATTATACTTATACACACTCACACAAATACATATTTGCATTACATGTTAGCATTATGCATACACAACCACAGATATATGTATGCATTATTCATACACACCCTCCACATATACCTATGTGATTTGTGCATACATACATAATATACATGTACTCATTATACAAACACAGCCTTTGTATAAATTGTACATGTACGCACCGGCATAGAGATGTATGCATTATACATACATGCACACCCACATAAATGCATGCATTATACAAATACACCCCCCACATATATACATACATGTATGAAGTAGACATACACACCCACACGTATGCATGTATGCATTATACACACAGACCCACACACACATGCATGTATACATTATGCATACACACCCACACACATATATATGAATTATACATACACTCCCACACATGTGCATGTATAAATTAATACCCCCACATGTACATGTATGAATCATACCATATTTAATGTACACATCCACACATATAAGTTGTATGTATGTACTACTAGACATATATACAGTAATATATACAGTAATACACCCACTCACATGAATGATACTCAAGTAGCTTAGTTGCTAGCATGATGAGGCCCCCCTCTGGGATGCTGGGGGTCTTTCAGCTTAAACAGAATCACTGCCTTCTGGAAATTCTTTGCAGGAAATTTCCTCTTTTCTGTTGCTCCTGTATTTCTGCCTTTTTTTTCTTCCTTAAATGTTGTCTGCTTTTTCTGCCTTCCCAGTCCATTCCCCCCTTTTTTTTTTCTAAGCAAGCCTTGACACTTTTCCGTCGTCTGTGATGTATTGTCTGTGCTAATTTTCTTTGCACACGCACACTCTCTCTCTCTCTCTCTCTCTCTCTCTCACACACACATTTGAACAGAAGCCGCATATTTCATGTGGATGGGGCTGATGACTAGATCTTCAGGTAGATGGTTGTTGATTGCACAGTTCTATTTATCATACTGGATTTGTTTGAGAGACAGGGCATTGACTGCTTTGGGGAAAAAGCTATTGGCAAAGCGATTGGTTTTTATCCTTATACTTCTCTACCGTCAACCAGAAGGGAGCATCTCGAAAATCCCAAAAGGTGGATGTGATTCATCTTGGCTGATTGATTTTGCTTTTTTGAGTAGCCGCTCATAATATACCGGTATGTCTTCTAGAGAAGGTAGATCAGCCCTGGTAATCTTGGTGGCAGTTTTTGCGATTCTGTTAAGGGCTGCAACTTCTGCCTTGGAAATGTTTCCATCGACCGTATGGGGGAAAAATATGAGAGGTGGAAAAGCAAAACGCAAGCCCCAAGCTGGTGGATGCGACTTTGAATTTATTTTGTTTTTTTGAGCAGGCTGTTGATGTATGATTGCTTTTGCCCTGCCATGGACACAGAAAGCCTATTGTATTGTATTGTATTGTATTGTATTGTATAACTTTTTATCACAGAACATTCTCTGTGAAGCTTGGACTGCTTTCTCTGGGGGAGAACGCATCATCACAGTGCGGTGTTGTTGGTTTTTTCTTCATTTTTTCTGTACGCAAGAGTATCTTGCTCTACTATCAAAGTAGATTTCCCTGCAGAGCTTTGCTTGGGACAGCCCTATTGTCAACGTGGGTTTTCACCTGCACACTGCACATGGTACCTCAGTGTTAGCGTCTCTTCCGAATGACTAGCACCCAGACCAAGGTGTAGAGGAGTGGGGAGTAAAAATCAGGGTCTGTACATGGGATTTGAACCCATGGACCAGTCTGGCACCTGACCATGAGACCACTACTTCACCTTGAGGTTGAAGGCTGGTGAAGTCTGCTGCTGCATCCTGCTGGGGAATTTTCTTCCTTTTGTGTGCATATGCTGGAACAGGAAATATTGGTTTTGCTCTTCTGATTAATTTCTGGTTGATTGCGTTTATTACTGTAGAAATCGAATTGTCGGCATGTCATGACTGGAGGTAGAGACGAATCAGGTGTGTGTTTGTTTTTTTGTGTTTTTTTTTTCTTAGTTTGGGTGGGGTACATTTGCTGCATATTTCTGTTCATGTCCAGTTCATGAAGGTAATTTTTTTTACCATTTTTGCCCTGCAGGGATGCCGGGGGTTCTATCAGTTATAAATACAGTACAACCTGGAAAGCAGAGTATGGCTGCCTACATGGCAGGGTAAAAACAATAACACATGTAAAAGCCCACTCATGTACATATGAGTGAACGTGGTAGTTGCAGCCTACGAACGAAGAAGATATACAGTACTCCCCACTATGAGGAATTTCTTTGCTAGAAGTTTCCTCTTTCTGGCAATTTTTTTTTCTTTTTGTGGTCTTTTCCCTTCTTGGTTTCTGTCTTGATTGTCCACTCACCTGTATATTTGTAGTTAAGTTCTGAATACTTTGTTGCTGTTTTTTTTGTGTTTGGTTCTTGGGCATTCTTACCATGTTGCATTCTTGTGTGTGTGTGTGCACCAAAGACGTCAAGTCGTCTGATGTCATTTTTTGGTTTTGTGTGTTTGTGTTTTTATTATAAAATTGTGTGTGTTATGTGTTTCTGTTCAGGCTAATTTCTGTTCTTTTATTTATTTATTTTTTTTGTGTGTGTGTGTGATCAACATCAGACTTCAGAGGTATGCCCTTGGTTTAGGTGTGAAAATATGAAGGTGTCCCATTTTCTTTTCTACGTGTCTTTTTTCTAGTTTCTTTAATTAAACAACAGTGATAATGTACCAGATCTAAGGTTGTTTCCTCAAATCAGTGGGGTCTGTCACTGATGGAACCTTTAGTTAAGATATTAGTGCGTTTGTTAATGCTGACTATTTTCCAATTTGTTTGATTATTGAGTGCTTCATGGAAATCGTCTCAGGGTGAAGCTGCCTTGACAATCGAGAAAAACTTTTTGTACAAAAACTGGAAACATAAATAGTTGGGTGCAAAAGCAGGTTTTTTACTGTAAAAAAAATAAAACAACCACAAAGAAAAACAGACTGTAGCATTGCTGTTAAGTGTTTTGTACATATCTGCGTAGGTGTAACAATTTCAACTGAAGGTTGAAAAAAGAAAAAAGACTTTCCACATGCAAAGTTACAAATAAAAGTTTGTTTTTTACCAACATGAAATACAGAGTATATAGGATACGTGAGAAAAAAATATTGGTGAATTTAGAGAAAAGTGAACATGAAACTTGAAGCATGTGTGGGAAAGTTTTCAGTGCATGTGTTTGTGTGTGTTCATGAGAGACAGACAGTTGAAGAAACTTGAAAGGTTAATTGTATTTTTATTTAGCATACTTGTAGTGTAATGTGTGTGTGGTTGAATATTAGCATACTTTTAGTGTGACGCGCGTGCGTGTGTGTGTGGTTAACATTTAGTGTGATGTACATGTGTGTGTGCGTGTGCAAGTGTATCTACATATGTGAGAATGAACAGGAAGCAGATTGAAAGGACCTACATTTTTCCACATGCAGAGTGCAACCAAATCATTCTAATTCTTTGTATAAAAAATGACATCATTAAACTGCAATGTCTTAAAAAAAAAAAAGAAAAAAAAAAGAGCATGTTCTGATGATATAAAAGTTTGGACATGTTACGTGTTACATGTGTCAATCACACATCTGTGTTCTGATCACATGCAACAGATGTTATCAGTCCTTGTTGAATGTGCGTACACTGTATCGGTTTGTCAATAAATAGTTCCTGATCCAGCTTGTGTTCACATGTGTCAGTAACTTGCCTGAAAAAAAATAGTTTGTTGTCATATACTGCACCATGTCAAACTGATGCAAACTAGGCCTATCGGTTTGGTCAGCTAAGAGCGGACTGGGCAGGGCTGGGCATCTTTTCACTGTCAGCCACGTGAAATCTGGCCAAGCAGAGCAAATCGACTGGCCTAATTTGCATCAGTTTGACATGGTAAGTATACACACACACACACACACACACACACATATATATATATCACCAAACAGGGAGTAAAATTAAAACTCCTGTCAGCAAAGTATTTTGAAGCAGCAGTTTGTCAATATCATTTAATGACGAAATTTTATACAACATTCTTTCACACAAACATTGCATTTCATGACAATTAAAGTCAAGTCATTTTCGTTTTTCTCTTTTGTTCTGAATAGCTTAGTCAAAGGCTCTCTGTGGTTCCACCATATCCTTGTACACTTGCACACAGTAAACATTATAACTCTACAGCCAAGTATACATAAACTTTCAAAACATGCATACAGACTTTCATAACTAATACCCAGTCAGCTCTATAACTCTATAATGCCAGGGTAAGGTCAATACCAATACAGGTAAAGCATTATAAAAAAAAAAAAATGAAGAAAGGAATACAAAACACAACAACAGTATGATTTTGTGTACAACACACGCATATATGCATCACAGATGATACAACAAGCATACGCTGAACACACTTCAACCATTTTTGCATCCATTCCTCTGGAGTTCTGTTGTCACTAGTTGAAGAGTCTGGAGAGAAAGAGAGACAGAGAAACCAAAGTACAGAGAGAGTTACTAGTTCTGGCAGACCTAACTCAGAATAAAACTATGAATCAAAAGGAAAAAAAACACACAGTAGGACAGTTAATAGTTCTGACTGTCCAAAACTATAACACTGCACTGTAACAGGGCTGAAACCTTTCCATAACACTAATGCTGTTTAAAAAAAAAAGAAGAAAAAAAAAAGATGCCTGACATGAACAAAAACCCAAGCCACCGATCAGGCCTCCCCAAGGTTGGTATAAAACATTAACAACAACAACAAAAAAATTACAATAAAACGAGTTAAGTGAAATGATAGAACTGGTTCAAGGAAAATGGGCCGTGCTAAGCAAAACCTTGCACACCCACACGCATGTGCATACTGACACCAGCGTGCTTATGCACACATTCAAAAACACACACACACACTGACATAAATACCTTATACATGCTTTATAGCTTTAAACAACACTATAAACCTAGAAGTAATTATAATCACATAATCACACTGTCAACTAAAATGATACACACAGCCCAGATATGAGGATAAATGACTCGCACTTCCCAGGCACTTAAAACAAACCTCAAGAGAACGCCCAGTAAGATGATGAAGTCCACAAACACACTGAAATTTATGAGAACGTGGAGAAAACATGAACGTGAATGGGTCAGAAATAAAAGAATGAGGAACAGATGACAATGAAAAACAGGAAACATTCCTGGCAGTTATAGTTATTCTCAAGGAGGCATCACTGTGTTTGGACAAATCCATAAACGCTTCACCACATCTGCTAAGCAGATGCCTGACAGCAGCATAACCCAACACACTAGTCAGGCCTTGAGTGCATGGCATGTATATATTTGAGTACCTATCAGAGAGGATTTCTTCTGCCAGAGGACAACACTTTTGTTGCCATGAGTTCTGTTTCAATGCGCCAAGTGCATGCTGCACGCGGGACCTTGGTTTATCGTCTTATCCAAATGATGAGAAGCTCAGTTTGATTTTCCAGTCAAACTTGGGAGACAGGGCAAGGGTGGGAGTCAAACCTCAAGGACACCATACTGGCAGATGAGCGTCTTATCCATTCTGCCACCTTCCTCCTGGCACAGAACGATGAGACGACAACCCCAACACACCCTCTCCTGGCCCCCCTGGCTTCTAGATGGGAGTGGGGGTGGTTAGCTGGGGGCGTATGATGCATCACATCACAATCTGTCAAAGCATTCAGAAGCAAATCACTGTCCATCAATACAAATACAGACACCAAACCCAAGACACTGCTGACCCAAGGTCACACACACACACACAGAAAACAGTGTTTCCATTCCCCAACACACACTGTGACACGTACACACAGTTCCATATACACACAACACGTTAACACATACACACACAGCTAGATTTCATAAAGTATCTGGTTTTCTGCACTCACACTACAATACATGTGTGTGTAGTTGTAGTGCAGTTGAAGTAGAAGCAGCAGTCTTCAATTTTACATCTTTCCACTCAAGAGTGATAAAAGAAAAATATATAAAAGAGGAAGGGAATAGGGAGGAGGAGGAGGAGGTGTGTGTCTGTGTTGGGGTATGTGGGTGTACGTCTGTGCGTCTGCATGCATGCATGTGAGTGATTATGTGTAGTCATGAACGTAACCGGAAGATGAACAATCTAACGATTTCGCATGCACTTTCAAGGGCTGACGTATAGTCTTCACCTTCAGTGGGCCAAGTATTTCATCACAACAGAAATGCCAAAAAAAAAAGAAAAAAAAAAGGAAAAACATTCTCAAAAAACACACACCTGTTTCACCCACATTCCCCAGAGTCAGAAAACATTTTCTGCAACCAACTTGTGTTTCAAACATGCTCCCCAATGCCACTTAACATTTTCTGAAACAAACTTGTGTGTCAAACATGCACCTGTGCCATAAAACGTTCTCAGAAATACAAACTTATGTTTTATCCATGCTCTCCAATGCAGAAAACATTTTCTGAAACAAATGTGTGTTTCAAACATGCTCCCCAATGCCCCTTAACATTTTCTGAAACAAACTTGTGTGTCAAACATGCACCTGTGCCATAAAACGTTCTCAGAAATACAAACTTATGTTTCATTCATGCTCTCCAATGCAGAAAACATTTTCTGAAACAATTTTGTGTGTCAAACATGCAACCTTCTCAGAAACACAAACTTATGTTTCATACATGCTCTCCAATGCCAGACAACATTCTGAGAAACACAAATTTGTCTTTCAAACATGCTCTCCAATGCCAGAAAACATTTTATGAAATAATTTTGTGTTTAAAAAATGCATCTATGCCATAAAACCTTCTCAGAAACACAAACTTACGTTTCATACATGCTCTCCAATGACAGAAAACATTCTCAGAAACACAAATTTATGTTTTAATCATGCACCCATGCCAGGAAACATTCTAAGAAACACAAACATGTCTTTCAAACATGTTCTCCAATGCCAGAAAACATTTTATGAAACAATCTGGTGTTTAAAAAATGCACCTATGCCATAAAACCTTATCAGAAACACAAACATGTTTCAAACATGCTCTCCAATGCCAGAAAACTTTATGAAACAATTTTGTGTGTCAAACATACACCTACGCCACAAAACCTCAGAAACACAAACTTATGTTTCATACATGCTCTCCAGTTGCAGAAAACATTTTCAGAAACACAAATTTGTGTTTCAAACATGTTCTCCAATGCCAGAACATTTTCTCAGAAACACAAACTTCTGTTTTAAACACACTCCCCAATACCAGAACACACCCTCAGAAACAATACCAGAACACATCCTCAGAAACACAAACTTGTGTTTCAAACACATTCTCCAATGACAGAAAACGTTCCCTGAAATGCAAGCTTGTGATTCAAAACACAAGTCCTGGTAAAATCGTCCAGAATGCATGCCAATCTCTTGTCTCTGAGACTGAAATGTAGTATCACAGATAAAGTAGGATGATGTCCAGGAGTCTGTGGCTGGCTGTCTCAGTAGCCGTGTTGTGTAGTGTGACCACAAGGATGCTTCATCTGTCATTTCCTCCAACTGTCCGCTGGGCCTCCACCTTCAGAGGTCCTCCCTTCATTTTCTCCAGTACTGGAACAAACAAACAAACAATATAGATTTATCAATCAATCTATCTATATATCTGTCTGTATACACACTCTTACACACACACACATATATAGATACAGATACACACACAAACACACACACACACATATATATATATACACATACACACACATATACACTCACACATACTGTGTAGTAAACCTTTGATGTTTAGCCACAGTGATGCAGAAACGCGGATAAGAATGACAACACACCATCTGTTTGAATTATTCAGCGAAACTTTGTGTGCTTGTGAGGAAGGGAGTTCCATTCCAATTTCTTCAATTTCCAAGCAGTTTAGAGCACACTGGTGGGCAGATGAATCGGTTGAAGTGATAGGATTTCTTCGCCTGAACGAGGGGTTTCTTTGCCTGAATGATATTCAGGCTCAGGCAGAGAATGAGAATCTGTGGTGGCTGATCAGTGTTTGGGTGCAGGGCTTCATGAATTTATACTAAAACAAAGTAAGATAAAGGGGACAGAAGGGAAAGTGTATGGGAGGAAGATAGGGAGGGTAGGTGGGGGGCGGGGAGGGAGGGTGTGCAGTGGTGGTGGTGGGGATGGGAGGGTGAATGTGTGTGTGTGTGTGTGTGTGTGTGTGTATGCATGACCCCCCCCCCTTTTTTTTTTTTTTTTTTTTTTTTTTTACTTCTCCCCACTGGTGAGTAGTGTTGCAGAAGGCTAGGCTGTGCCGGTCAGGCGTATTCCCGGGGACCGCTACGGTAGCTGGATTGGCCAAGCTGGAGATGCGAACACACCAGTGGAGTGCGACCCATCTCCCCTATCAGTTAGCAGAACATCCCTCAGTAGTCTAGCTAAATTGCGCCCAACAGCAAGCTCCCACAACACAATAATTTTCATCAGCATAATAATGTTGGTCGTTAAGTGGAAGAAGATATACATGTGCATACATGTTCATGTATATACCATATGTGTGTGTGCTCGCGCACGTACACGTGTGTGTGTGCGTGTGTGTGTGTGTGTGTGTGTGTGTGAAGGAGGCGTGGGGGGGTGTTTGCGTATAAATGTGTGTGCATGCATGCATGCCTGCATGTGAGTGTGTTTGTGTGCAGCATCACCTGAGCCATCTTGTGGAACTGCTCCACGACAGCGGGCATGAAGGCCGTCTGACTGCTCTCCAGCAAGTTCTGCATGAAGTGCACCGCCTCCTCGTCTGAGAAGTGCAGCACAAACCTCTCCTGCAGCTGTCACACACATACACACAGAGTGAGACACACCACACAGACACACACACACATAGTGACAGACACCACACAGACACACACACACACACATAGTTGTTCAGTATCTGTGAAGCCCATCAACCATGAAATAGTAATAACTAAATGTAAACACACACACACACACACACACACACAGAGTGACAGACACATCATACACACACACAGACATAGTTGTTCAGTATCTGGAAAGACCATCAACAATGAAACAGATATAACTAAATATAAACACACACACACACACACACACACACACACACAAACAACACAGAGTGACAGACACCACACAGACACGCACACAAATGTGACCAGCTTCTACAAAATGATAGATATGTTGAGTTTTGAGGATATATAGATACACAGACCATTGGAAAGAAAAGACCATGTTTCTAGGTTACTAATGTAGAAGTTATGGTAGTTCAAAGTGTATTAGTAGTGTGGCAGCCATTTTGAGAAAAACAAGCTTTCAAGTATTGGCAACTGCAACTGACTCTTGAGATTTTTCCCTAGAAACGGGGTTTGTTTTAGTTGTATGCCTGTGAAAGTTTGGCAGATTATCAAACTAGGGTCTGCATGCTTTGGGCAATGATATTCACACTTGATGATAGTATCAATGTAATTCTGAATGGTTGTTTTGGGGTGTAAAAGAGTTTTTTCCTCTTGATCTTTCAACAAACAAAGCTTCCATTTCTTTTACATCAAAATTAGAATGATGCACATTAAAATTTTGATTTTGTTAAGAATTGAAATAAACCTGCAAATTTTTATTTTATTTTATTTTTTGTACTTTAACTCTTTCCATATGAATGGCAAAAGAGACGACGTTAACAGCGTTTCACCCCAATTACCATCATCAAAATATTGCAAGCGGAAGGCTCTCATACTGAAGAGGTGAATGTTGACAAAGAATACCACAATTCTGACGACGAAAGCTAAAGGTTGGGTCATTCAGACACCCACTGGACATCTGAGGGGTCTGTGTAGAGGAGAAGAGAGGACTGGCCGTACTGAGTGAGTTAAATATGCCAGTGTGTGCCAGTGTGGCCCATTTTTGTTCATTCTTTATTTCAGAGATCTGCCCTCTAAGTATCTTCCATTTCCACTTTATTGTGTTTTCATGTATTTACCTACATGTTTATTTTTAGTATTTCTTTTTTCTTTTATGTTAATGCATTCTATTAAGATATCGAATAGATATGAGTGAAAAATATGCTGTTTTTTGGGATAATTGCTCCGCGGAAATTAACAAAATTTTCAGATTTATAGTTTGAATTCAGCAAAAACAGTGAGATATGTTGTAATTTAGAGGTTGAACTGTGCACTGGAATAAACAACTCGATTAACCCCAGATGGACCCTCAGCACTCTTTTTGCCTGTAATGCAACTGAATGCAGCACGAGTTATCTATCATTTCATGGGAGATGGTCACAAATAGTTGTTCAGTATCTGGGAAGACCATCAACCATAAAACAAGATAACTTAATACAAACACACGAATGCACAGACAAAAAAAAAAAAAAAGAAAAAAAAAGAAAGAAAAGAAACAGCAACATTAATCACTGATATTCCTTTTCAAATGTAACATATTTCAGTCAGGGAGCAGGTAAGGTTTCAGTTTCAATTTCTCAAGCAGGTGCCACTACGTTCAGACATATCCACACACACGACCACACCTCTGCTTGGCAGATACCTGACCTGCAGCGTAACGCAACATAGTCAGGCCTCAAGTGTAAGCATGTATATTTGTTTACCTATTGATGGGTGCAAAAGCCGAGTGGTTAAAGCGTTGGACATTCAATCTTTGGGTCCCAGGTTCGAATCTTGGTAACGGTGCCTGGTGGGTAAAGGGTGGAGACTTTTCTGATCTCCCAGGTCAGTATACGTGCAGACCTGCTTGTGCCTGAACCCCCTTCATGTGTATACGCAAGCAGAAGATCAAATATGCACGTTAAAGATCTTGTAATCCATGTCAGCATTCGGAGGGTAATGGAAACAAGAACATACCCAGCATGCACATCCCCGAAAATGGAGTATGGCTATCATACATGTAAAAGCCCACTTGTGTACATATGAGTGTACGTGGGAGTTGCAGCCCACAAACGAAGAAGTTTTTACCTATCAGAGTGGATTTCTGCTAAAGAATTTCACCAGAGGACAACACTCTCTTTGCCATGGGTTCTTTTTCAGTGCGCCAAGTGCATGCTGCGCACGGGACCTCGGTTTATTGTCTCATCCGAACGTCAAGACACTCAAGTCTCATTTTCAGGTCAAACTTGGGAGAAAGGGAGAGCGCTGGTTTCAAACCCAGACTCTCAGGGACTGGATGTATTGGCAGATGAGCGTGTTAACCACTGAGCCACCTGCACAACAGGGGGAGACAACTGACCTTCTGCACGGTCTTGTCTGGCTCCAGGGCAATGTCCGGGATGTTGACGTCCACCATCAGTGAGAACAGGTTCAGGAACAGGTTCACCTTCCTGCACACACACACACACACACACACACACACGCACACACACATGCACAGAGCAACTAAGTAAGAAATACAGATATGCAGAAAAAATGTGCGCGCACACACACACACAGAGTCAGTCAGACAAACACTGGCACACAGAACAAATGTATGCCCACACACACAAACACCTGCACACAAACCTACATCCACACACACACACACACAACCAATAAATCACACAAGAACAGAGACAGAGACACACAGAACAATTGCACACACACACACACACACTGCACACCTGGTGTGCCACAATAAAATCACATACACCTGTGCAATTACAGAGACAGAGAGAGAGAGAGAAAGAATGAGACAGAGAAAGAGAAGCAGAGAAAGAGTCATACAGAAAGAGATAAGACAGACTGCCTGAGGGAGACAGAAAAAGCCAGACAGACATATAGCGATACACAGCCAGCCACACACAGAATGCCAGAGAGAGAGAGAGAGAGAGAGAGAGAGAGAGTAGGAGAGTGTGAGACCCAGACACAGCGAGCCATATAACAGTCAGAACCATTCAGCAGAAAAGACACAGCCATACAGACAGACACAGCCATACAGACAAGAGGGACACAGACAGACAGGCGACCTGCGGAGGGTGAGGAAGGCAGTGTAGGTGATCTGTTTGAACTGTTGGAAATGGTCTGAGGCGGGTCCTCCCATGGCCTCCACCATCTCCTTGCTCAGCTTCATGGGCGGCGGCATCGGCTTGGGGTCGCGACCCAGGATGTAGCCAAAGTCGATGTGCACCAGCTTCCCTGTGGGTACATGCACACAGCGTTAGTTAATGTATGTACTTGTTTTCACACACACACACACACACACTAAGCATGACTGTATGTATATGTTGTTAACACACACACACAGCATGAATGTACACAAGCACACGCACATTTTAACAAACACACACAGAGCATGAATGCACACACACACAATGTTGTACACATACACACACACACAGAGGCCATGAATGCACACACGTTGTTAACACACACACACACACACACAGAATATGAATGCATGCACACACACACACACACACACACACACACATACACACACACAGAGCATAAATTAATGCCCACACATGTTGTTACCGTGCACACACGCACTCACACACTGCATGAATGCACACACACTCACACACACACTTACATGTCGTTAACACATGCACACACACACACACACACACACAGTATGAATGCATTCATATGTTGTAAACACACAAAGCATGAATGCACACACATGTTCACACACATGCAAGTACTCATGAACTCATTTCACAGGCTCACATGTGCACATGCACATGTTAACATTATCACATGTAACTGCACACAAATTCACACAATTGCATGTACACAAGCACACATTCAAATGCAGATGTCAACAAGCAAGTAGTATGCGTGCACGTGCGCGCATACACCTATGTCAACACACAAATACCATAAAAAAAAAAAAAAATTAAACGGACACGCACTCACACATTTTGTGATTTCCACCATTAAAAAAAACCTTGTATCCGACGAAGGTAACACTAACAGAGAACGTCATCACCGAATGGCAAGACTGAACAGGCGTCATTCTAGTCACTCTGAAGAGGAGAACAGGAAGAGTGACAGTGTTGTTTAGCAACAACACTGCCATGCATACCTGCCAGTCACCCTCACTCCTATCATGAGCTGTTTGTTTCCATCTCAGGTTTCTGTTCCTGCACTAAAAAGACATGTATCTGGGTTGCCACTGTGGTAAAGTGGCTGGCATCATAGTTTCAGTTTCTCTAAGAGGCATCACTGCGTTTGGACAAAGCCATATACGCTACACCACATCTGCTTGGCAGATGCCTAACCAGTAGCATAACCCAACACGCTAGGCAGGCCTTGAGTGCATACAAGTATATTTGTGTACCTATCAGAATGGATTTCTTCTAGAAAATTTTGCCAGAGGACTTTGGTTGCCATAGGGTTGTTTTTTTCTGAGAGCCAAGTGCGTGCAACACACGGGACCTCGGTTTATCATCTCATCTGAATGACTAGACACTCAGTCTGATTTTCCAGTCAAAGGGTGAGAGCAGGGATCAAACCCATACCCTCACAGACACTATACTGGCAGACAAGTGATGGCCTAGAGGTAACGTGTCCGCCTAGGAAGCGAGAGAATCTGAGGGCGCTGGTTCGAATCATGGCTCAGCCGCCGATATTTTCTCCCCCTCCATTAGACCTTGAGTGGTCGTCAGGACGCTAGTCATTCGGATGAGACGATAAACCGAGGTCCCGTGTGCAGCATGCACTTAGCACACGTAAAAGAACCCACGGCAACAAAAGGGTTGTTCCTGGCAAAATTCTGCAGAAAAATCCACTTTGACAGGAAAAACAAATAAAAATGCACACAGGAAAAAATACAAAAAAAATGGGTGGCGCTGTAGTGTAGCGACGCGCTCTCCCTGGGGAGAGCAGCCCGAATTTCACACAGAGAAATCTGTTGTGATAAAAAGGAATACAAATACAAATATAAATGTCTTATCCATTCTACCATCTTCCTCCTGGCATCACAGACACACTGATGACTGGGAAGATGCAGGTTCAAGCCCAATCAGAAGTGTGTGCCTTTTTTTCTTTCTTTCTTTTACCAGTGGCCAGCTCCTACCCAGAGCTGTGTGTGCTATGGGCTCAAATGGTAAAGACACTGTCGAGGATCATCCACGTCAAGGAATGCATCTTTGGGAGCGTTGCACAAATTTCCTGACCAACACTGCAGGTGTCTGTATCTCTCTGGCTTGGCGGATGCCAGGGCATATTATCAAAAGTACAGCCTTGTCCCAAACCTAAATGGACCACCATAGCAGCATCGTCATCACCCTCCATCACTGACCATCACAAAAATGTAGAAAACAAAATATCCCATGTTCTGGGGCATCACCATCCCTGAAAAATATATATACCATCTATGTATGGGTTCTTGGCTTGTCATTTGTTTTTGTTTCAAAGAAATAAATCTGGGCCCTTGGTAAATTTCCTCTGCTTCCTTTTTTTCTTCTTCGATTCTCACATTCATTTGCATGAACAAGTCGCCTTTTATGTGCATGACCATTTTTACCCTGCCTTGGACAAGTTGGAGGCGGCTACACTTTTGCTTTTGGTGGCATGCATGCTGGGTATATTCTTATTTCCACAACCCACCAAACACCGACGCGGATTATGGAATGTTTAACACATGTATTTGGTATTCTGCAAACAGATTACACATGCAGACGTGTTCAGGTACTAAACAGGTCTGCACATCTGTTGACGTTGGAGACATGGAAAAAAAAGAAAATCTCCACCCCTAACCCACCAGGTGCGAAGGCAAGATGGGATTTGAACACAGGACCCTCAGGTATGAAAGTCTAAAGCTTTGATCTCTCAGCGATGGGCACAATAGCTGAGTGGTTAAAGTGTTGGACTTTCAATTTTAGGGTCCCGGGTTCGAATCTCGGTGACAGCGCCTGGTGGGTAAAGGGTGGAGATTTTTTCGATCTCCCAGGTCAACATATGTGCAGACCTGCTAGTGCCTGAACCCCCTTCTTGTGTATACACAAGCAGAAGATCAAATACGCACATTAAAATTCCTGTAATCCATGTCAGCGTTCGATGGGTTATGGAAACAAGAACGTACCCAGCATGCATACCCCCGAAAGCGGAGTATAACTGCCTACATGGCAGGGTAAAAACGGTCATACACGTAAAAGCCCACTCGTGTACATACGAGTGAACGTTGGAGTTGCAGCCCATGAACACAGAAGAAGAAGAAGAGAAGACAAGAAGAAGACCTCTCAGCTGTTGCACCCATTATCTGTGGCCTTGACTGGCAAATTTCAATCAGTCTGCCTTCTACGTATCTGTCGATCTATCCTACGTATCTGTCGATCTATCCAAGTGTATTTACTTTTCTGAATGTTTTGTTCATTTCATTACATTTTGTACTGATAAACTTACACAAACCTAGGGTAGCCTCTGTAGGCCTGACCAGGTATCTGCTCCTTTTTCACAATAATTCTTTTTTTTTACAGCAGATATGGTGTAGTGTATATGGATCAGCCTGCACCCTTTTGACACCTCCTATAAACTGAAACAAACACATGAGAGCACACACAGACACACACACCCACACACAGAACACACACAGAGCATACAAGCACACACACACACACAGAGCAAATTCACACACATACACACTCAACACACACACATGCAGAGCGTGCTCACACACACACACAGAACCCATACACGCAGAGCATCCTCACACACGCATACACTCACATGCACACACACACACACTGAAAGTGCCTAGGAAGCAGTGGGGGTGGAGGGGTGGGGTGGAGCAGGGGGGATGAAGGGGGCGAGGGGAACACACCTGTGGTGGTGAGGAGGATGTTGTCCAGGTGACGATCACCCACACCCAGCAGGTAGGTCACCACGCAGTATCCCGCTGTGACCGAAACACACACACACACTCATGTAGAAATGCAGGTACATACATGCATACAAACATACAGTGTACATACTCTCATAAAAACAGACAGAACACACACACACACACTTTCACACACACACACACACACACATACTGAGCATGCTCACAGTGACACACATACATATCCATACACGCATGCACACTCATAAACATGTAAACACATACATGCATAGGAACACACAGTGCAGAGACACAAAATTCCGAGAGAGCACACACACACACACACACACAGAACACACACAGAACACATATAACACACACACACAAACATACACATACAAACACAAAAAAATACAGACACATATATATCTACATACACATTCACAGAGCACTCACACACATATCATCCCCCTGCACCCCCCCACCCCACACACACATACACAGACGCACAAACTGTCACAAAGCAACACACAAACACACACACAGATTTGTCACTCCTATAGTCCTGTCGACTACGATGACTTCATTCCTAACCCTCAAATAAAAAACTGCAGTTTACAATACTAAATTCACAAGTTAAAACCTACCACAGCTCTTGAAGTTAGTAGTCACCATATTACCTCTTGATGTAGTTGTACTTACATATTTTCTTGACGTAGTTGTCAATACATAACCTCATGACTTAGTGGTGAATATGTAACCTCATTATGAAGTTGTCAATACATAACCTCAAAACATAACCTCATGACGTAGTTGTCAATACATAACCCCATGATGTAGTTGTCAATACATAACCTCATGATGAAGTTGTCAATACATAACCCCATGACACAGTTGTCAATACACAACCTCATGACGAAGTTGTCAATACATAACCTCATTACGAAGTTGTCAATACATAACCTGAATACATAACCTCATGACATAGTTGTCACTGCATAACCTCATGACTTAGTTGTCAATATATAACCCCATGACACAGTTGTCACATAACCTCATGACCTAGTTGTCAATACATAACCTCATGACGAAGTTGTCAATACATAACCTAAATAGATAACCTCATGACGAAGTTGTCAATACATAACCTCATGACGAAGTTGTCAATACATAACCTCATGACTTAGTTGTCAATACATAGCCTCATGACTTAGTTGTCAATACATAACCTCATGACGCAGTTGTCAGTACATAACCTCATGACGAAGTTGTCAATACATAACCTAATGACACAGTTGTCAATACATAACCTCATGACTTAGTTGTCAATACATAACCTCATGACGCAGTTGTCAGTACATAACCTCATGACGCAGTTGTCAATACATAACCTCATAACACAGTTGTCAATACATAGCCTCATGATGTAGTTGTCAGTACATAACCTCATGACGCAGTTGTCAATACATAACCTCATGACGAAGTTGTCAATACATAACCTGAATACATAACCTTATGACAAAGTTGTCAATACATAACCTAATGATGCAGTTGTCAATATATAACCTCATGACTTAGTTGTCAATACACAGCCTCATGACAAAGTTGTCAATACATAACCTAATGACGCAGTTGTCAGTACATAACCTCATGACGAAGTTGTCAATACATAACCTAATGACTTTGTTGTCGATACATAACCTCATGACTTTGTTGTCTATACATAACCTCATGACATAGTTGTCAATACATAACCTCATGAAGCAGTTGTCAGTACATAACCTCATAACACAGTTGTCAAAACATAGCCTCATGATGTAGTTGTCAGTATATAACCTCATGACGTAGCTGTCAATACATAACCTCATGATGTAGTTGTTAGTACATAACCTCATGACGTAGCTGTCAATACATAGCCTCATGATGTAGTTGTCAAAACATAGCCTCATGATGTAGTTGTCAGTACATAACCTCATGATGTAGCTGTCAATACATAGCCTCATGAAGTAGCTGTCAGTACATAGCCTCATGATGTAGCTGTCAGTACACAACCTCATGATGTAGTTGTTAGTACATAACCTCATGACATAGCTGTCAATACATAGCCTCATGATGTAGTTGTCAGTACATAACCTCATGATGCAGCTGTCAGTACATAACCTCATGATGTAGCTGTCAATACATAGCCTCATGATGTAGCTGTCAATACATAGCCTCATGATGTAGTTGTCAATACATAACCTCATGATGCAGTTGTCAGTACATAACCTCATGAAGTAGCTGTCAATACATACCCTCATGATGTAGTTGTCAGTACATAACCTCATGACGAAGTTGTCAATACATAACCTAATGACACAGTTGTCAATACATAACCTCATGACTTAGTTGTCAATACATAACCTCATGACGCAGTTGTCAATACATAGCCTCATGATGTAGTTGTCAGTACATAACCTCATGACATAGTTGTCAATACATAACCTCATGATGTAGTTGTCAATACATAACCTCATGACGCAGTTGTCAATACATAACCTCATGACGAAGTTGTCAATACATAACCTGAATACATAACCTTATGACAAAGTTGTCAATACATAACCTAATGACGCAGTTGTCAATATATAACCTCATGACTTAGTTGTCAATACACAGCCTCATGACATAGTTGTCAATACATAACCTCATGACGCAGTTGTCAGTACATAACCTCATGACGAAGTTGTCAATACATAACCTAATGACTTTGTTGTCGATACATAACCTCATGACTTTGTTGTCTATACATAACCTCATGACATAGTTGTCAATACATAACCTCATGAAGCAGTTGTCAGTACATAACCTCATAACACAGTTGTCAAAACATAGCCTCATGATGTAGTTGTCAGTATATAACCTCATGACGTAGCTGTCAATACATAACCTCATGAAGCAGTTGTCAGTACATAACCTCATAACACAGTTGTCAAAACATAGCCTCATGATGTAGCTGTCAGTACACAACCTCATGATGTAGTTGTTAGTACATAACCTCATGACATAGCTGTCAATACATAGCCTCATGATGTAGCTGTCAGTACATAGCCTCATGATGTAGTTGTCAGTACATAGCCTCATGATGTAGTTGTCAGTACATAACCTCATGATGTAGCTGTCAATACATAGCCTCATGAAGTAGCTGTCAATACATAGCCTCATGATGTAGTTGTCAGTACATAGCCTCATGATGTAGTTGTTAGTACATAACCTCATGACGTAGCTGTCAATACATAGCCTCATGATGTAGTTGTCAAAACATAGCCTCATGATGTAGTTGTCAGTACATAACCTCATGATGCAGTTGTCAGTACATAACCTCATGAAGTAGCTGTCAATACATACCCTCATGATGTAGTTGTCAATACATAACCTCATGATGTAGCTGTCAGTACGACCTACCACAGCTCTTGACGTAGTTGTCTATGACTTCAGGTTGAACACCAAAGGCCTCTCCATCACAGGGGGCATGTTTCCTGAAGTAATTCAGAATGCTGCCTTCTTTCTGCAGCACGTCTGCTATGCCCATCGAGTCCACAAACTGCACAAACCCTGCACACACACACACACACCATCCAAGGGAAAAAAAATTAGATCTTGACTCCTAAGCCTTATATTGCTGCATTAGGGCCACACCAGGAGCGACTTGCAGGTGTGGAAAAAACTAGTAACAAACAGGCATTTTCTGTCACTGATAAAAAAACCCAAAAAACAAAAACAAAACCACCAACAACAACAAGATACTATACTACACTTGTCAACCCAAACTTTTCTTGTTTTTTTTTTTTTTTTGTCTAGCATAATCCAGTTTTGGCCAAACCAACTTGTATGCCGAACAGTGCCAGAATATTTTCACCCCAGTGATAAATCAGCTAGCAAAAAATACTATTATTACTGATCACAGACCAAACTGGTTTCAGTTTCAGTTTCAGTAGCTCAAGGAGGCGTCACTGCGTTCGGACAAATCCATATAAGCTACACCACATCTGCCAAGCAGATGCCTGACTAGCAGCGTAACCCAACGCGTTTAGTCAGGCCTTGAGAAAAAAAAAAAAAAAAAAAATGGGGGTGAATAAATAATAGATAAATACATTAAAAAAATTACTACTACCACTACTAATAATATGTATAAGGCGCAAAAACTTGATGAAGTCAACTATAAGTGTACATAAATAAATAAATAAATAATAATTATAATATAAAAAAGTAGTAATAATAATAATAATAGTAATAAATAAATAAATAAATAAAAAAGACAACAATGATGATAAATAAGCAAATAAATGTAAAACATGGAGACACACATACACCCACATATGCATAACAGATATGCACTAAACATGCAGTTTCACAGATATGAAAGCACAGTCAAATACACATAAACGTACATGAGCCCCAACACACACACACACACCCCCCACACACACATTACCCTGCACCTCCTCTACCCCCCTCCTCCACACACTCATTTCTAGGCTACGTATTGCAGCTTCCACGGCACACACACACACACACCCACACACAGATGAACACTTACTTATACAAGAACACACACATACACCCATATCCCCCACCTCCAACCCCACACACATATATACAAAGATATATATATATATACACACCCGCACATTCCAATATTCCGTTGCTCCCACAGTGTAGGCATGCATACACACACATACCTCATCCTCTAACCCCCCCCGCCCCCCCTCACACACACACACGCACGTGCACAGAACTCTCCTGACACTTGTGTACACTTACACCCTGGTGCATGCACAAACGCACTCAAACACACAGACCCACACATACACACAAACACACACACGCACAGAGGCTGCCACTGATTGGCCGCAAGAGGGATGGGAAAAGATCTCTGATGCCAAACTGGGTGCTTTGTAATGACAGAATCATTTGCCTTCCTGGTTACAGCTGACTAACAGCTGCCTCGAGGCACTCATCATTCCTTTCCCTTGTCATTCGGTTGGGCTTGAATCATGCGCACACATACACACGTGTATTAGCGTAGATTTTTCTTCCAGATGGCCACTGTTGATCGACAGTTCACTGTTTTAATACCCAGGCAAGTTCTGACTGCAGCGAAGACATGCAGTGAACTCACTGACGATGCAAACTGGACTGTCTTCTTTCTTTTTTTTTTTATTCGCATACAAAGAACTTTTGTATCACACAACCATATCGAAATGTTACAAAACAACACTTTCGACCCAGAAAATTTTTGCTGCAGCATAATTTTTTCTCTCACCTCTCCAGCAACAGTATTATAGAAAGAGTTGATAATTCACAGCAGCGTCATAAGAACAGATGGTGTCACCCAGCCTTTTTTCTCACGTGTGTCATGTTACTTGCGTTGATTTTATTTTTGTCTTTTGTAACTGTGTGTCCATTTATCTTAATCATTAAATGACAGACAAACAAAAAAAGAATAACGAAACAAGGCAAAACATTAATAATAATAATGTGCATTTACACAGGGCTTGACCTGCAGCTCAAAGCACATATAATTAACAATATACACAGACACAGAAATAAATGATAGTAGATACAAAAAAAAATTGTGAAGAGTACAGCATTACCAAAGATGCTGCCAGAGTTGCAGCGCCTCATGACAATTAAAGCTTCTGGGTAATTCCAAACATTAAACACCAACAAACAAAATAAAACAAACAAACAAACAAAAAAACCCCCAACATTTCCAGAATCACAGGAAGCACATGCAGCCCACCACTCATGACCCCCCCCCCCCCCCCCCCCCCCCACCAGCTGTCCCCAAAAACATCAGATTACCATGTTTTGTGCTGGTCGCCAGAACCTTGTATGGCGTCAACTTCAGATCCAGCTTCTCATGTTGCAGCAACTGCACAGAGAAACCATGACGACCATCAAAACTGGTAAGAAAAGATAACACTGAATGGCGTTTGTATAGCGTGTCTCTCTCAGCAAATTCACGACTCGAGGCACCTGCCACTGTGCTTTTACATGCAGCCTCGCCTGAAAATGTCTCACCACACTCGACCACACGCGCAAGCACCCATAAGCAGTAAACAGCTCAAATTCACAGTGGAGAAAAAAAAAATCACAGAAAAGCCTCAGAGAACAGAGGAATTTTTAGATGGGATTTGAACAGAGAAAGTGTTTTATGGTGCTGAAGACCAACAGGCAATGAATTCCAAACACTATCACTTCCATCCAGGGTTTGTTCTCCAAAAAAGGGCATAAAATTTACACACTTTTCAGAAACATTTAACACCCAACAGGACTAAATTTCCAAACTTAAGTCTTCACATGACAAACACACATTTACCATAACTGTTAGCCGCAAACTAACACCTGGAGAAGCACCAAAAGAACATAAAGAGGATATAATTCTGAGATTAATTTCGCCTGAAAGTGAAAGTCCACTGCTCTGAAAAACATTATCGTTATAAATTTTTAATTCAGGTTTGAGCTTTTTGTATTTTTCTCCCAAGAGAAAACACAGCAAAGATGTTTTAATGCTTCATTAAGAAACCTTTTTCGAGGGACATCAAATTTGTAAACTTTTACAAACCAGTCAGTTTCCAAAGACCTTTAAAGCCTTAAAAAGAACACCTCAGTTTCTCTATACTTTTCAAAACCTTTCATGACCCAACAAACCCAACTCATGTTCCCTGGCGCCTGTCAGATATGAGCACAAGGGTGTCAAACAAATGACTGTCAAACAAGAAAAATGAAACGCTGAGCTTGGCTCAATTCGACTCATTTGAGTGTCAGTCACTGGATTTTTTTTTCCCCACACCCATTTATGGACTGCAGTTTCCCAGTTTATTCATAGTATGACTGGACTTTGAATAATAATAACAATGATTAACAACAACAACAACAATATAATAATCCAGATTGACACTTTCACCTCCCAGTCAGGGAGCCTGTGGCATTTACAACAAAAAGCCATCCACACATATAATAATAATGATAATAACAATGTACATTTATTTAGTGCCCTTTCTCTCAAAGAGCTCAGGGCTCTTTACATGAATGAAAATATTACAAATTACATGAATCATTCATGACCACTCTTTCTCAAAACCCCTCCCACTCTCCATGCATCCAAAGTGATCTGACATGGATCTGAAAAGGAAGCTGAGAGTGCTTGTAGATAAGTTTTAAAAAGATGAGTTTTCAGTGATAAGTGAATAGCAAAGATACGAGTCGGATGCACGGATATGATGAGGAAGGCAAGGATGTTCCAGATATGAGGAGCAGCAAAGAAGAAAGAATGTTCACTATAGGTTCTTGTATTGACATGAGGAAGTTTCAAAAGGTTACAGTCAGAGGAAGAGCGGAGATTTCTCAAGGGAGTGTAAACACTGATAAGATTAGAAAGTTATGTAGGTGTACTTGCAGCAAGTACTTCACACACAAACAAACCAACCAACATACCCACAATCAGTAAAAGCCTAAGAAGTATGTTTGTCAATACAAAGGAGGGCAGGATGAAAGAGGTGTGTTTTGAATTACTTTTTTCTTTTCTTTTTAAAAAAAGAATGTTTTTAATGAGGAAGTGGAATAAGTATGCATATGTTTTTTTATAATTTTTTTTTTTTTACATCCAGCCCTCAGGACAAAGAGAAATGAAATCAAAATATTCACAAGATAACAAAAGGTTATAGTGATACATACATGACATTCAAATACACTCAAATGCACAGTAAACATTTACAGGAACATAATCATAATGCTATGACAAAATTGTATATATAAAAATGATAGTGCAATATGAGAGAGAGAGAGAGAGAGAGGGAGGGAGAGAGAGAGAGAAACCCATCCGCCATGATTTATCAAACTTTGGCAACCTGCAAACAGTACAGAAACCCATCTCTGGAAATCCCTACCGAAACCGAAGACTTTAAAGACATGCAAAAGAAATGACTTTGAAATAGTGTCGAAAGCTTTAGAAAAATCAACTGCCAATATATATCCAGCTGTTTTAGTCTTATTAGATAGTTTATCGTATCATCTATAGACCTAATTATTGTTCCAATATTTCTACCTTTTATATATCCTACTTGATCCTCGTTAACTGACTGGTTAATTACTTTATCAAATCTTTTTCCTGTAAGAAAACGAGTTAGTTTGTTGTCTGCGTTGTGTGCTCTTTCTGATTTGATTGCCGATTGCAATTTGCGACCGGCTTTAATAAGTGAGTGTTTAATTTCTGAGTCATCCACTGAAAGTGGGATATCGTTGATCCAAACTTTTGTACTTAGTTTCTCCTCTCTTTCATTATCTCTCATAATAAAAGGATTCGTGTTTGCGACTTGAAAAACGGTACCTCGCAATTGAATACCTAGTACAAGAAGTGTCGTCCTAGCATCCCTGGTTCCTGGTTAGATTCTCCAGAGGCCATTGATTTTCTGTGCTCTGACGACTGTCCCTTGACCGGCGACTTTCTCCGATGCCGTGCACATTTCTAGCACAGAGACAGGATGGTTGTCTGAAAGACGGGCAGTATCCTTCACTTTCAAGAAGACCATGAGAACGCTGGATGCCATTTTCCTCAGAGACGACAGAGTTGCAGAACGATATCTGAAGTGTTTACATCTTGTTTACATATAGAGCCGGTGATAACAAAGTTTGAAAAATCAGCTCACTGAATTCGGTTAGCATGGAGCGCAAGAGACATGTGACCGCACACCACGGACTTTGCTCACTGAATCCTTTATAAATACTTTTTAAAATGAACTGGGGAATCCAGGTGACAGACAAAGAAGGTCAGTTTGCTCCACACCAGTGGGCCAAGACAGGAGAAACAGTGCTGACCTGGGAATTGTCAAGAACTCTCAGCACTGTATAATAATCAGCAGCTGATTTGCATCCATGGCTGTTTACACTCTGCTATTCACACACCCATTTTCAGGGGTCTGCATGCTGGGTACTTCTTTTTCCCACAACCCTCCAAACACCAACATCAATTATGGGATCTTTAATGAGTGTATTCCATGTTCTGTGCATGCACACACATTTAGGAGGTCCACGCACTAAGCAGGTCAGTGCACACACTGACCTGGGAGATCAGAAAAACCTCCACCCCCTCAACCCACCCAGCCAGGATTCGAACCCAGGATCATAGGATTGATAGTTCCATCAGTCAGTCAGCTGATCAGTCAGTCACTCAGAGGAGCAGAAGGAGACTAGGACTGATAGTCCCGTCAGTCAGTCAGTCAATCAATCAGTCAGTCAGTCGATCAGTCGGTCAGTCAGTCAGAGAAGCAGGAGACTAGGATTGATAGTCCCATCAGTCAATCAGTCAGTCAGTCAGTTGATCAGCCAGTCAGTCAATCAGTCAGTCAGTCAGAGGAACAGAAGGAGACTAGGATTGATAGTCCTGTCAGTCAATCAGTCAGTCAGTCAGTTGATCAGTCAGTCAGTCAGAGGAGCAGAAGGAGACTAGGATTGGTAGTCCAGTCAGTCAGTCGATCAGTCAGTCAGTTGATCAGTCAGTCAGTCAGTCTATCAGTCAGTCCGTCAGAGGAGGGACAGTGGTCACCTTGTCCATGAGTTCAATGGTCTGCAGCACAAGCTGGTCCTGTCGCAGGTCGTCCCCATGTTTGAAGATGGTGATGTAGCGACCCCCGTCCGACGTGCGGAATGTCAGCCGACACGGCATCAGCTTGCTCTGCACAACAACGTGCCATCAACATGTTACCTTCTGAATCCCACCATGCCAACATGTTACCTTCTGAATCACACTGTGCCAACATATTACCTTGTGCATCTTTTTAAAAAAATGTTATCTGTGACAAAGCAAATTTTCTGTTTTAAATGCTTGAAGCAGACAATGAACTGAACTGAACCAAACTGAAATGAACCAAACTGAACACACACCTTCATTGAAGAGGGTCACCTCTTGAGGAAGTTTTCTGTTTTAAATGCTTGAAGCAGACAACGCAGTCTTTTGAAATGAACTGAACTGAACAGAGCAGCCACTTACATTGAAGAGGGTGGCCTCCTGGGGAATGATCCCTGTGACCCTCACAGAAGGGTTCAGGGGCAGGGGCATCTCCGGAAAGTGGATGAAGTTCGTCTTCAGCACTTCTGAATCGTGCAGCAAGGCCTGTAGCTTCTCTATCTGTCAGGCACACACACACACACACACACACACACACACACACACACACACACACACAGAGGCACACACACACACACACACACACACACACACGAGGCACACACACACACAGAGGCGCACACACACATACACACACAGAGAGGCACACACATACATACACACACACACACAGAAGCACACACACACAGAGGCACATGCACACACACACACACACACACACACGCACATACACACACAGAGGCACACACACACATACAGAGGCACACACAGAGAGGAACACAAACACAGACACACACAGAGACACACACACACAGGCACACACACACATATTAATAACCATGAATGACCTTTCTAGCATATGCAAATATCTTTCAACTGGTGACCTTCGTTTTTTCACCAACACTTGGGACAGTCAAAAAGGATGCTTGCAAACACTGCACAGAACAGAAAGATTGTATAATGATCTGAAGTAGCATCATCAAAATTTTCACCACCACTCTTTTGATGCTTCTGTTTCTTCTTTTTCTGTTTTTTCTTTTTTTTCCTTCATTCTGCTGTGTTGGTGGGCCCATACTGTGTGACATCCCGTAGCGTGTGGCAACAGCACAGGTGTACAATATTCCAGAACTGTGATCCCAATCACACCTGCATTACACCTGATATTTAAAAAATCAAGAAAAAAACAACCCCAAAAGCAAAATGCATAATAAGAACAGGAAAAGTCAAGTGTGTTATAAACAGGAAACAAGTATACACATAAACACACACACACACACACATGCACACAGCATACGTACACACACTCAGTACATGCACACACATATAAAGCACATGCACACTCATGTACTGCACACACACATGGTCTCACACACATACACATACACACACACACATGGTCTCACATGCTCACACACACAGAGCACAAGTTCACACACATGCTCTCTCATACACATTCACACACGCACATGCTCTCAAATGCACACACACTCTAACACACACACACATACACACACAGCACACGCACACACACACGCACACACAGACACAAAATACCTTTTTACTCCTGCTGCCTGACTCACGCATGACGATTTTGACCATCTGCACGATGCTTTCCAGGAAGTACTTCTGCGTGTTCAGCACGGATCGGATCTCTATTTTGTTCTGTTCCACAGAATATTCCTCACAACATAACTTTGTGAATGCCAACAAGAAGAAAACACAACATACCTCCAAACCATTCAGTATTCACTCACTCTTTCAATATCACTGGCATCCATAACAAAAACTGAAAAGAGCTGAAACGAGTTTTTGTCATAAATAATCTGCATACAAAGAGAAGAAGAAGAAGAAGAAGAAGAAGGAGAAGAAGCAGCAGCAGCTGAAGACGACGTACTGGAAGCAAGAAGACAGAGAAGAAGACACTGATCAACAAAGAAGAAGAAAACAATACTGATCAGAGACACAGCACTGGGGGATCAATGCCCCCTGACCCTCCCACCACCACCCCCAAAAAAAAGAAAAAAAGAAGAAGAAAAAATCATCCAATCCCCCAGAGCTCTCACTTTCTTCAGGATGTTGCTGAAGCGTTTCATGACGCACACGTACATTTCCCGAGCTTCTTCATACCGGGGCTGACTGTCCTCCTCACACTCCACCGTCAGGTACCTGTAATTACACCCTGTGTGTTTGACACCTGTAATCACACTCTGAGTGTTTAGGACACCTGTCATCACACCCTGTGTGTTTATGACACCTATAATCACACCCCGAGTGTTTAAGACACCTGTAATCACACCCTATGTGTTTATGACACCAGTAATCACATCCTGCATATCTATGACACCTGTAATCACACCCTATTTGTTTAGGACAACTGTAATCACACCCTATGTGCTTAGGACACCTGTAATCACACCATGTGTTTATGACAACTGTAATCAAACCCTGTGTGTTTATGACACCTATAATCACACCCTGTGTGTTTATGACATCTGTAATCAAACCCTGTGTGTTTATGACATCTGTAATATATACAAACACCCTCTTACAGCTGTGTTTATGACACTTGTAATCACACCCTCTTACAGCTGTGTTTATGACACTTGTAATCACACCCTCTTATAGCTGTGTTTAGGACACCTGTAATCACACCCTCTTATAGCTGTGTTTAGGACACCTGTATTCAAACCCTCTTACACACACACACACACACCAAAATCCCAGCCTGTACTCTCCAAGCGTCTTGGAAAGACACCACAAAATGACCCATTCCCTACCCCCCTCCCACTCAAGCCTTGATGCACAGGTGTGAGCACCCCCTCCCCCCCATTCCTCAGCACCGTGTGTTCTGAGAGGCGTGGCTTACCAAAAGAAGTAGTTGGCCACCAAAGGGTTATTGCAGGCACGGGTAATCAAGAACGTGGCAAGATCCATCTGAGTCTGAGACACACACGCACACACACACACACACACATGCACACATACACACACACACACATGCACACAAACACACACACACACACAGCATACACACACTGGAAATAGGTTAATAAAAACATGCTGTGTGTCACACAAACCACACACACATTGAAAATCATTTTCATCAACTAATCCTGTAAGACCAGTCAAACAGATGTCTATAGCTGCAAGACAAAGACAGATACTGATTATCAACACTGATAACAAGAAAAAATCAGCAACAACAAAGTTTTACTGATTTATCAACTGAAAGAAACCTGAAAACATTATCAGCCAAACAATCAATATTGAAACCTAACTACAATGAAATAAACTGTAATTCTTTGAGCTTTGTTTAATGTATGCATATTGCAGAGTTTGAGTTTTAAGGTTCAAGGAGGGTGACAAAGTAAGCAGACTGATCCATAAATGCTACAACAGATCAGCTTAGAAAAAAAAAAGAAAGAAAAAAGAAGAAAATAAAGAGAAAAGAATGGGAGACAGACACCTGACCTACACCCCATGTACTTCCTTCACCCAACCCCACAAACCCCCATGTCCTCCCCCACACCCCACCTATACCCCGTACAATAGACACCTACCCACATCCACTTCCCCCCTCACCCCTCACATACTCTGCCCTCTACCTGCAACACACACACACACACATACACAAACACACAAGCTCCCGCCCATACATCAGACACACACACACGTACCCTCCCCCAACTATCCACAACCACACCACACCCACCCACTTACCACCTGAACACACACACACACACAAATATACAAACACATCCCCCCCCACCCCCCCAACCCCCACCACCAACACCCACTCATACCCCACCCATACACCCCTCCCCACTCCCCAACAAACTCACTCACACATACTTCCTCCCCCTCCCCCACCCACCCACATCATCACCCCAACCCCCACCCTGTACAGACCCCGAGCTTTGTGGTGGAGGAGGCAGTGTCAGGGCGGCTGGGCACGGAGCTGAGGGCATCTGTGATGGAGTCTGTGGAGGAGGAGCGAGACATTGTGCTGATCGACCTGAACAACAACATCATTGCTCCTTTGTCACTGTGCTGATCGACATGAACAACAACAACACTGCTCTTTTGTCACAATGATGACTGACCTGAACAACAACAACATTGCTCTTTTGTCACTATGCTGACTGACCTGAACAACAACACTGCTCTTTTGTCACTGTGCTGATTGACCTGAACAACAACAACAACACTGCTCTTTGTCACTATGCTGATCGACCTGAACAACAACAACAACATTGCTCTTTTGTCACTATGCTGATCGACCTGAACAACAACAACACTGCTCTTTTGTCACTATGCTGACTGACCTCAACAACAACAACAACATTGCTCTTTTGTCACTGAGCTGATCGACCTGAACAACAACATTGCTCTTTTGTCACTATGCTGATCGACCTGAACAACAACATTGCTCTTTTGTCACTGAGCTGATCAACCTGAACAACAACAACACTGCTCTTTTGTCACTGAGCTGATCAACCTGAACAACAACATTGCTCTTTTGTCACTATGCTGATCGACCTGAACAACAACACTGCTCTTTTGTCACTGAGCTGATCAACCTGAACAACAACAACATTGCTCTTTTGTCACTGTGCTGATCGACCTGAACAACAACAACATTGCTCTTTTGTCACTGTGCTGATCAACCTGAACAACAACAACAACAATGCTCTTTGGTCACTGTACTGATCGACCTGAACAACAACACAACATTGCTCTTTTGTCACTATGCTGATTGACTTGAACAACAACAACAACATTGCTCTTTTGTCACTATGCTGACTGACTTGAACAACAACAACATTGCTCTTTTGTCACTGAGCTGATCGACTTGAATAACAACATTGCTCTTTTGTCACTGTGCTGATCAACCTGAACAACAACAACAAAAATGCTCTTTTGTCACTGTGCTGATCGACCTGAACAACAACAACATTGCTCTTCTGTCACTGTGCTGATCGACCTGAACAACAACAACATTGCTCTTCTGTCACTGTGCTGATCAACCTGAACAACAACAACAACAACAAAAACAACATTGCTGTCTTGTCACAACACATTTCTCTGCGTGAGATTCGGGCTGCTCTCAACAGGGAAATCATGTCACTACAGTGAGAGCGCCACCTTTTTCTTATATCTATTATTATTTCTTCTTCTTCTTTTTTTTTTTTTTTTGCTCACTAGTGTATTTTGTTTTTCTGTTGAGGTTGATTTTTCTGCAGAATTTTGCCAGAGACAAGCCTTTTGCTGCCATGAGTCCCTTTACATGCACTATGGACATGCTGCACTTGGGATCTTGGTTTATCGTCTTATCTGAATGATTATAATTATGGAAAACGATATGGTGTCGTGACCTAGTGGTAACACATCCACCTGGCAAGCAAGAGAATCTGAGCACACAGGATCGAATCCTAAGCTTGCCTGTATTTTCTCCACTGGACGTTGAGTGGTGGTCTGGACACCAGTCATTCGGAAGAGACGACAAACTGAGGTCCTGTGTGTAGTATGCACTTAGCGCACATCAAAGAACCAACATCAGCTAATGCACTGTCCCGGCGGCCTTGAGGTAATGCGCCCAATGAGGAAGCCAGTAATCATGGGTTCGATTCCTCATGTTCAGACTGACAGTTTTATTCCCCCCTCCACAAGGGGTGGTCTGGACACCAGTCTCTAGGATGAGATGATAAACCGAGGCCCCATGGCATGCATAAAAGAACCTGCGCGCAACAACAAAAAAAAAAAGGGTTGTCGCTAGTGAAATTCTATTCATTAAAATCTGCTTTGAAAGTAAGAAATATATATATTTGATGACAGAAAAAAGAGTTTAAAAAAAAAAGAAAGAAAGAAAACAGAGGTGGCACTGCACTGTGGTGACACACTCTCCCGGGCAGAGCAGCCCCAAATTTCACATAGAGAAATCTGCTGTGACAAACAAGTAATACAACATCCTTTTCTTTTTCTTTTTTATTTTTTATAGTAACACCACAACTAAATACACACACATAAAATGGAACGGGAAAAAGTTCAGGAAGAAGTACAAAAAACACCTAAAAATAGAAGAAGAAGAAAAAAAAAAAACCAGAAAAGAAGAGAGAAGCTTCCTACTCTTTGTCCTTGTTAGGAGTTCAGTAAGAAGTACATGAAACTAAAAAGAAAAGAAAAGAAAAGAGAAGCTTCCTACTCTTTGTCCTTGTCAGGAGCTCAGTAAGAAGTACATAAAATTAAAAAGAAAAGAAAAAAAGAGAAGCTTCCTACTCTTTGTCCTTGTCAGGAGCTCAGTAAGAAGTACATAAAATTAAAAAGAAAAGAAAAGAAAAGCTTCCTACTCTTTGTCCTTGTCAGCAGTTCAGTAAGAAGTACATAAAACTAAAAAGAAAAGAAAGGAAAAGAGAAGCTTCCTACTCTTTGTCCTTGTCGGGAGAAGGGGTGTCACTGGTGGTGGCTGACTGGGGGGGCTGGGCAGGCGGCTCTTCCACTTTGGCCTTGATCTCACTGAAGTTTTCATACTTCAGCGCCTGCACCAGCTGGAGCAAGTACAGCAGCAGGTCCTGCACATTCAACACAAGATTGTGTAACAAAGTAATTTTGGGGGCCTTTTTCAGTACCATTCATTTGATTTTTTTTTTTTTTTTTTTATATCTCCAGAGGTGCTTTGTTCTTATAACTGGAATACGTCAACACATACATTTTTTCTCTCTCAAATTTGGTGTCAACAGACAAAAGATTTCCAAAGAAAACGAACTTCTTTTAGTTACCCTTGGAGACGCACATGTATACACACACACACATACACACATGAAACATAGGATGATTACACAGAGTAACATCGTTTACACACATGAACAAAACACACAAACAAACAAAAAGGAAAAAAGGTAGCCACTGCAGTGCCCACCCCACAACGTTACTTGTCCCACTCAAGCCCCCCTTCCCCATCTCAAAACGTCCCATCTCACCCAGTGCCCCAGACCAGGAAGTGAGTGTGCCTGGGTTTGAACCCCATACACAGGTTGGATTTTTCACTCTCCGACCTCCCCCTCCAACAGACATGAAGTGCTAGTTTGGGTGCTAGCCATTCCCATGAGATGATAAACCATGGTCCCATGTTAAGCATGCACTTAGTACACATAAAAGAACCCATGGCAACGAAAGGGTTGTCCCTGGCAAAATTCTCCAGAAAAATTCACTTTGGTAATAAAAGGAATAAACTTGCAGACAGAAGAAAACACACACAAAAACTTTGGTGTGGCACTGCACTATGTTAACATACTCTCCTCAGGGACAGCAGCCCCGATTTTCACACAGAGAAAACTACTGAGACCATAAGCAATATTATAAAGTACAGTACATCTGTATCAATCTGAATGGGAACTACCACTTAAGGTCCAGTGGAGGGGGTTTGGTAAACTAAAATTGTACAGGACAGTACAATAAAATACAGGACATCACAATACACTAAAATATTGTGCTGCACAATACAATACAGCACAGTACAGAACACTTCACAACATATTACAATACTTAATACAAAACAATACACAAAAACACACTTACAATACAGTACAACACAACACAAAACAGAACAACACAATATTTCTTTGTTCATGGGCTGCAACTCCCCCATTCACTCATGTGTACACAAGTGGGCTTTTATGTGTATGACTGTTTTTACCCCGCCATGTAGGCAGCCATACTCTGCTTTTGGGGGTCAACACAATACGATAGAGTACTATAACACAATACAGAAAGCACAATACAATACAGTACAATACAACAAAACACAGTATAACACAACACTGTACAACACAGCACAAAACCCCACACAACAGGGCATACCACCTCATCATCGGCGGCCTCCAGACGGCTGACGGCGTACTTGCGAACCAGGGGGTTGGAGAAGGTGGGGCTGAGCAGTTCTAGGGCGTCCACCACATCGATGGCCTGCCAGCGTACCATGAGCTCCGTCGCCTGCTTCGCTTCCAGGGGGACCTTCCAGTTCACACACTTCAGGAACTTCGTCAGCGCCTGTAAGGGGGTAGATGTGGGGGGCACAAAGGACATTGTTCTCCCATTCAGATTCGTCTCGAATAATCAACCAATCCAAAATATCATTATGACAGGAAATGTAGAGTACAGCCTTGTCACGTCATCCCAAACCCAAATGGACCTCCACAGCATCATCTTTATCATCATTATCATCACCGTTCTCCTCCTCTTCCAACATCATCAATATAAAGAAAAGACCCAAATTATGTTGCCTTTCAAGCCCTGCTCTCATGGTGGCCTCAGTTTCGATACCCCTCCATTTCCGTGCTTGGGGTGAATCTTATCAAGGTGTTAAGTGTTGGCGGATTCATGGGGCATTGTCGTTAGAGGGACATGGTGGCATTCTCCACTCTGAAAGAGACGCTCACTCAGTCTGGCTCTGTGACTCTGGTGTGTGGCCTCCTGGCGACCTAACATTGATGGTTCCCTGTGGACTGCCGGTGATGGGACTGCGACATGATGGGATGAGTGGTGTGAGAGTAATGCCACTGAATAGGTGCAGGTGATGGGGCAGCAAAAACCCCCCAACAAAAACCCAACTGTTTCCATGTTCCTACATATGTATAAACAGCAAAGCAAAGGCAAGCAAAGGAGGTGTGGGGGGGGGGGGGGGGGGTGAGGGGGGGGGGTCTAAGTCGAGGCTGTCACAGCGGAAATCACCAAACAGACGGGGTACTCACCTCCTTCTGCGTGGACAGGTAGAAGCGGAATTTCCACACCAGGTCCTGCTCCTCAGAGGTGAGCTGGGTGGTGGGAGGGTAGGCCACAATTTTCTGAAACGCGCACACATACAGGATGCATGCATTACAGTTCACACACACACACACACACACAAAATTCACAAAAACTTTTGCATGAACAACTTGTGAAACAGAAAAACTATAATACACAGTGGCTTCTTTAAACAATCTTCCTTCTTGCAGACTTTACTTGACACCCCACTCCCTCTTCCTCTCTCCACGTGTTGAAGCAGTTTGCTTAGATTCTAGATCTTCTTTTGATAGTCTTTCAAAAGCCATCCTTGATGCTGCTATCATTAAAATGTGTGGCCATTTTGTTGGGTGTAAATCTCGCTATCTTTACTCTTCTTCGTTCATGGGCTGCAACTCCATTGTTCACTTGTATGTACAAGTGGGCTTTTATGTGCATGACCGTTTTTACTCTGCCATTTAGTCAGCCATACTCTGTTTTCAGGGGTGTGCATGCTGCTGGGCATGTTCTTGTTTCTGTAACCTACCAAAAGCTGACATGGATTACAAGATCTTCAATGTGCACATCTCATCTTTTGCATGCGGGGTTCAGGCACTATCATTGCTGACCTGCGAGATCAGAAAAATCTCTACCCTTAACCCACCAGGTGCGCAGAAACTGTTGATTAAACTTTCAGAACTCGGGAGAGAATCCAGCACTGTAACCATTCAGCTGCTGCACCTGTTGCTATCTTTACTCAAGGAATATGTGCTAGTGCTCCAGAAAGCCATTAGTGTAACCTTCTTCTTCTTCTTCTGCTTTCGTGGGCTGCAACTCCCACATACACTCGCATGTATACGAGTGGGCTTTTACGTGCATGACCGTTTTTACCCCGCCATGTAGGCAGCCATGCTCCGTTTTCGGGGGTGTGCATGCTGGGTATGTTTTTGTTTCCATAACCCACCGAACGCTGACATGGATTACAGGATCTTTAACGTGCGTATTTGATCTTCTGCATGCGTTTACACACGAAGGGGGTTCAGGCACTAGCAGGTCTGCACATATGTTGACCTGGGAGATCGTAAAAATCTCCACCCTTTACCCACCAGGCGCTGTCACCGTGATTCGAACCCAGGACCCTCAGATTGAAAGTCCAACGCTTTAACCACTCAGCTATTGCGCCCGTCATTAGTGTAACCAAAAACTAAAACATGAATGAAGAAAAAAACTGAGAAAAATGAAGCCTTAAACCAAAATAAAAGAATACTCTAAATCACGGACATCATTTAACTATTCCAGAACAAAAAACAGCCAAACTGGAGGTGATCCTAATTAAAAGTATGCTGTCAACTCAACATTCTTGCTCCAATTAAAAGTGTGTTATCAACTCAACATTCTAGCTCCAACTAAAAGTATGTTGTCAACTCAACATTCTAGCTCCAGTTAAAAGTATGCTGTCAACTCAACATCCTAGCTCCAGTTAAAAGAATGTTGTCAACTCAACATTCTAGCTCCAGTTAAAAGTGTGTTGTCAACTAAACATCCTAGCTCCAATTAAAAGTATGTTGTCAACTCAACATCCTAGCTCCAGTTAAAAGTATGTTGTCAACTCAACATCCTAGCTCCAATTAAAAGTATGTTGTCAACTCAACATTCTAGCTCCAATTAAAAGTAAGTTGTCAACTCAACATCCTAGCTCCAATTAAAAGTATGTTGTCAACTCAACATTCTAGCTCCAATTAAAAGTATGTTGTCAACTCAACATCCGAGCTTAATTTGTGAATATCTGTGGTCAGGAAACCCTAGCTGTGTCTGGAAGCCACATCACCTGGATCACAAACACACACACCTCATACATTCCAAAACTACACTCGGAACAAGACAAACCATGAAGAACAAGACAAGACTCATAACAACACAGTACAAGACTCATAACAACACAGACAATGGCTGAGCAAGACTCAGAACAAAACACAAGACAGAACAAAACATAACAAGACTCAAACAAAACTTAGAATAATACAAAACAAGACAGAAAAGACTCAGAACCTCAGAAGAAAACTAGACAGAAAAAGATTTAAAACAAAACAAGACAGAAAGACTCAAAAGGACTCAGAACAAGACAAAACAAGACTCAAACAAAACTCAGACTAATACAAAACATGACAGAAAATACTCAGAACAAAACAGAAAAAAGACTCAGAACAAAAGAGAACAAGACTCAGAACAAGACACTAGAGTGAGAACATGACTCAGAAGAAGACACAAGACTCAAAAACAATGCAAAACAAGACAAAAAAGAGACTCAAAACAAGACAGACAGAGCAAGACTCAGAGAACCAGACCTTCAGCAAGTCACGCGTCTTGGCGTCTGGCTTCATGTCGCGGTCGCGGGGCCCTGTACGCAGACTGCGCGCCATCTTGTGGTGCTTTGTCTCGTACAGATTCTCCTGCACACAGATGTTCCCCATCCACTGACCTTCTGTCACTGACGACCACAGCGGTTGCCCTTACACTCCATCTGCTTCTTTGCAAACACGCCTTACTTCTCTGTCCGCAGATGTCCCCCAATCACTGACTGTCCTTTCCAACCACAGCGGTTGCCCTTACACTCCATGTGCCTCTTTGCAAACACGCCTTACTTCTCTGTCCACAGATGTTCCCCAATCACTGTCTGTCCTTTCCAACCACAGCGGTTGCCCTTACGCTCCATGTGCCTCTTCGCAAACACGCCTTACTTCTCTGTCTGTCATCAGGTGTTCCCCAATCACTGACTGTTCTTTCCAATCACAGAGGTTGCCTTTACACTCCATCTGTCTCTCCACAAACTCGCCTTACTCCTCTGTCTGTCATCAGGTGTTCCCCAATCACTGACTGTCCTTTCCAACCACAGCGGTTGCCCTTACACTCCATCTATCTCTCCACAAACACGCCTTACTCCTCTGTCCGTCATCAGGTGTTCCCCAATCACTGACTGTTCTTTTAATCCACAAAGGTTGCCCTTACACTTCATCTGTTTCTTTGCAAGCATGTCTTACTCCTCTGCCTGTCTGCAGACGTTCCTCATCTGTTCATAAAATTGTCTTACTCCTCCGTCTGCCATTTGACATTCCCCAATCACTGATTGTCCTTTCAATCCACAGAGGTCTTCCTTACACATCATCTGCCTGTTCGCAAAGTCTTGCCCCTCAGTCTGTCGATGTTCCAAACCTGATCGCAAGCAAGTTTTACTCCTCTGTCTTGTCAATGTTCCTCATCTGTTTTTAACTAGTCTTACCCTGTCTGTAGATGCTCCAAATCTGTTCAGAAACTATTCTTACTCATCTGTCTGCATATGTTCCCCACACACTGGTCAATGCACCATTCACTTACTTATCATCGTTTCATTTTACACAAACCTAGAGTAAAATCTCAAGGCCTGATCAGCACATGGGGTTTATATGAAGATCTGCTTTTTCCCCCCCCAACAGAAGATGCGGAAAAGCATATATGAATCAGTGCACATGCTTTGACACCTACTTGAAACTGAAAAAGAAACTGAGACCCCACACACTGGGCATTCACTGCCATCCACAAACGTTTCCTTACACTCCTCCACCTGCTTGCACAGAAGTCTTCCTCATGTGTCTGTCCACACCATCACACTGTCCATGTCTGTCCTTGCAGAAAGCTAAGCGTTTTAGTTTTTATGCTATCTGTACTATCTTTCACTCATGTATCAATTCAAGAAAAACTACACACACAACATTTCACTCTGGCGTTTGGACAGAAATCTTAT
>NC_134880.1:16879852-16884852 GCF_041734735.1 Babylonia areolata | reverse complement strand
GACAGGTTTCCCACCGAAGTGACCACACCAAATTGCATACATTTTCCAGAACTTTTTCCATACCAGACTGAACATTTTCCATACCAAACACAAAGCCAAACAGACCCCTCCCCCCCCCCCCACCCCCAAAAAAAAACAACAACCACTAAACAATTCATCTGCTACACCACTAGTGACAAAGACCAGGCGTCAATGTTCAATTTCATCATTTTTTCTTTCTTCAATTTTTTTAAAATGCAATAAGCTCTTCATTGAATGATACCAGTCCAAGAGTCTTTCCATGAAATTCCAAGACTTTTCCAGACCCTGATGGCTAAAACGTATTTTTCACAGACTTTACCAGCCCTGCAAACCATCCTCTTTATTTTCTCAGCCTTCCATGACTGTGTATGAAGTGTGCACAGCGTCTAACCTTGCTCAGGCGATCCATGAGGTCGTTGGTCTTGGCCTTGCCAGGTGTGGTGGATGCTTCGCTTCCATCCGCCACCACGTCGGGCCACACACGCAGGTCATGCATCCCTTTACGCAGCTTTCTGGAAAGTCAAGTGAACTTTATCATCTCTTATAAATAGAACCCATTAGTAAGTGTTGTCTTCTGGCAAAATTCTGGAGAAGAAATCTATTCTTATGGAGTTTTCACTTCTTTCTCTTTTGACTGTTCTGGAGCATGGCCAGGTTTGTAGAGTTGTACATGGCCTACGATCAGACTGCATTCATAACATGTTTCCAAGTACTCAGCTTACAAGACATCTGATCACAAGTGAATCATGCATGTGCAATTCCCCTTCCACACATGGCACCTTCCTGGTCATTCATTCACCAGCATACACACACACACACACACACACAGTATCAACACTGGCACATGTATGCAGTTAAAGTGTTGATGTACAGGCACATGCTACACACACTGACACACACTGACCCTCTTGCTGTACAGTATGATGGAGGTACAGGCACATGCTACACACACTGTCACACACTGACCCTCTTGCTGTATAGTATGATGGAGGTACAGGCACATGCTACACACACTGTCATACACTGACCCTCTCTTGCTGTACAGTCTGATTGAGGTGCCTCCCACAGGCACTGCCCGGAAGGTGCCCTCGATGTCCCAGATGGTCAGAGCCAGAACTGCGTTCCTTGGTAAACTGCTCAGCTGGATCGGCAACTGCAGCCACTCATTCCAGCTGAAAATACAACACACAACACATACCCTTTTGTGCACACATAATAAAAACAATAACCATAACGATAACACTACTACAAACAACAACAAAACAATAATGATAATAGTAGTAATAATAATAACATGTAGCCAAGTGCACAACTGGCTACCATTACGGCTTTACAACACAAGCCGAAAGCTGAACTATAGCAGCATTTTTCACAGCTTACCTGCTGGCCTTCAATGACTCACGCATAACGCGTGACACCATTCCAACTTTGAAAGCAAAGCTCATTCTAAACAACTGCTTCAAACATTTATTAAATCAAGTCTCTGTATCATTCACTGCCAGACATGTCTGTTGTGCTTATATACACACACACTGAAATCAGTTAGAAGCATATCTGATTTTAGTTAAATCGTTTCGTCAGTGCAGAGATTTCAACTGACTAAGATTACATCATTTCGTCTTTTCATCACACATAATGCTACAGTTTACAATTCTGTGACTGCTATTGGAAAGTAAAACAACACTATTATAGTGTATGGATGAGAACAGATCAGGAACTTACAAGATACGGGGCCGATTTTCATTGTCGACACTTAGCAACAATCACTACATGACCAGCATTGCTTGATGACTTGGGCTCAGTTGAAAACTGTTTCTGACACACCATATTTAATTAAATATCTCTTTTGTTGATCAGTAAACTACAAGTATTATGTACTGGCAAAAATGTTGCAATTCCATCTTTAAATCTACACCATTTGTGTTTTGTAATTTTCAACGATGTACTTGTTAAAACTGATCCTTTACAGGTGACTAAAATTAAGATTATAAATTCATCTTAAATAATCAACACTTCATTTTATACTCATTAGAAAGGTGATGTTGAGCTCTTTTATTTGCAACCTATCCGACGTAAATCGGTTCAGGGATCATTTAGAAATCTATCACTGAACACACAAAAACAAACAGATTATTCAAATATGCAGCCAAACAGACGCGATTTGCTCGTAGCCATTGAGTACGATCATTGCAGTTCGCATAACTCGCATAAATAGGTGAAGCATGTGACCAGTGGTCACTTTCACACCTGAGCCTCCTTGTGGCTATAGCCTGCTCTCTCTGTCTCTCTTTCTCTCACTGTGTCACACACAGTGTGTGTCGTCCCAATGGCCAGCGTCGCACATCCTCGCTATATATACTTTGTGTCAAATGTGTTGATATTGTCATAGGTTGGTTTACTTGTTTCAATTATTGTTTTGACATGTAGTCACAGCTTGACTATGACTGATCTAGATAATCGCCATGTCATCATTTGATTGTTTCGAACGTCAGTCAGTGACGTCTCTGCCCACGGATAGTTTATTTGACTGTTTTAAAACAGTCTATGATGACACGTTCTTTCTCATTTGCTCTCACTGATGAAGGTTAGGTTTTACATGTCCCGTGTTGAGCGGAGAAGATTTAAATGTTGAACACAGGCTGTACTTAACTGTGTTTATGTTTGACACAACTGGATAATTTGTGTAAGTTCATTCAGCACTTAATGGTCAAGCCATGATAGTTCTTCCAATCATTGTATTGAGCATGTACTGTTTGGTTTCTCAGTTTGCCAATGTTTAATATCAAAGCCACTGATTCCATTATCATTTCTATTATTCATGTATTATTTTACATGCTGATATCAGTTGTACTGCTACAGTGTTTCACTGACTCTCTGTACTATTGCTTGACAGTTATGCTGTGCTTAGTCAGGACCCATATTCTGTTGTGATGATAACAAGATAGTGTTGGATTAATATCAGTTATTGGTTAAAACCATCTGGTATGTATCACAGTCTGGTAATTGTAATTTAGCTATCAAGCTCTTTCCTATACAGCTTACTCCACTATAGTGCTACATGATAACTGATTCATTCAAGTCAATGACACAGAATAAGCTTTACATAATAAGATAAGATAAGATAACTTTATTATCTCCAACTGGAGAAATTTGGTATTAAAAAAATCTATACTGTCAGTGTACTTTCACTAAATCAGCTTAGCTTCAACCACTATTTAAATGTATTAAAAATGTCATTTGCTGTCATTGTTTGGTCTTCACACATATGCATTGTTTATGTTGTGTTGTTGCCTACTCCAAACCAAGTGATAGTCTTTCCATTGTAATATATGATGTGCTTACTATCCACTTGCATTCCTGACATGTTGTTGTTTGTGTCTTCTATGCACTGTTTCTTTATCTTCTCCTTCTTTACTTAACTATTGTAAATAAAACAATAGTAAAACCCTTTTGTGACTGGCCTATCCATGTCTCTGACCTATGTGCTGATCTTTTCTATCCTTTCATCTTCAAACTCTTTAATTCAGTAAATTAGTAATTCTTTTGTACTGTCCCCTTTACCATACACCACTCAGGCACAAACGGTGCTATGAAAGTGGCGTCACCGACAGGATATTGATCCATGACAAAATTAATCCAAGATTACTCCTTTTAATATTTTAATTCTTTAATCCTCTTATCCAAAATTCAACTCATTCACAAATTAAACCCCCTTACCACTCATATATTCTTCATTTCCATTACAATAATAACAATTATAATGGACACAAAGCAAGAGGAGAAAAGCCACAGAACAAAATACACACACATACAATCATCATGAAAACATTAACAGACAAGAATGGAGACTACCAAATACAATACATGAAACACCACAGACACAACAAATTAAGGATGGACCCAATGTAGTCCAGTCATTCCTGATGACAGTAATGTCTAACATCCCTTAAATTAAATGAAAAAAAAAATCATAATAAAAAAAAAAATCAAACAGCATCAAATCTTGAGCGGAGACAAACAAAAGTTCTTTTAAATTAGACATTCATATGTACACATACATTTTGAATCATTAACCGAATCAATGGGATAAAAGACAAAACTTACAAAAACATGGAGATAGAAGGAAAGAAAAACTACTGATGGAATGAGTGAGACAAACAAGAACGGACCAGCAATTCACAAACTGAACACTCATCCCGTTAACCATAATTTTCAAAACTCCACTTCTTTTCTACTCGATGCTTATTTCTAAATGAATATTTGCTTTTTAGCATCATGCATAAAAATTGCATTCTGGTTCCCAGTAAAGTTTCATTCCTAAATTCCTAAGTTGAAGTTGTGTAATGATATGAGAATCGTGGTGACTGTTCTTCATATTTGTGGGAGACAACATACACTTTCAACCAGACTGTTCACTGTAGCTACTTATTCAACAGCTTTTTAACAATGTCAGGCAACTGTAACTATTCAAGTGATGTACATTCACATAGTTATATGGAGAGAAAGTTTGATTATCAAAGTCATCTACGCAAAACCTTTCAGAAATACTATGTATATTCAATATGTTTTTCCACTGATTTAATGAAGTTATGCATGCAGGAACTTCCACTTTTTTGTTTAAATTCAACCCATGCCATGATGCAACAAAATTCATTGTGCATGAACAGGAGAAACACAGCACAACTTTACAAACCTGTTTTTTCTATCATTATCACTAAATCACTCTCAGGTTTTGAGAGTTTTTAACCAGGTGTCTGAAAGAAAATCTCACTTATCATTTAAAATTAAACTTTAAACTAGACATAACAGGAACGTGAATGTGAATACAAAGATTTATAGCACAGAACTGTGTTAAGTTCCATGTGTGTTTTCAATTAAAGATGAGTTTTGTTTTCAATTAAAGATGAGTTTCAACTTTGTTATAATACATGTATGTATTACTAATATATGAATACTTCAACTCGGATAATTTTCAGACA
>NC_134880.1:16872352-16874852 GCF_041734735.1 Babylonia areolata | reverse complement strand
TGTCAGCCCATACGGTTTTCCCGCAATTCCTGCACTTTGAGATAAAAATATATACTGTGTGCATAATGTGATACTACCGTAAATTTACAACTGATTATTATCACTGGTGAGAAAATGTTCTGTTCTATGTTCCTCCAAATGTAGGCCTACTTCTGAGTTCTGCCAGGTCTGATTTTCTCCAGGTCTATGTTTCCCCCACATGTATGTTCCCTCAAATCTACTTTCTGCCAGGTTTATTAAGTTTCCCCAGGTTTATGTTTCCCCCACTGCAGACTGATGTATGTCAGTTTCGGCGCAAATGTACTTTCTGTCGGCTATGTTTCCCCGGGCCCACGTCGATTTGTATGTTCCCCCAGATATATGTTCCCCCAATTTTTTTCAAATTGTCACACATTGCTCACCCAGGTCACTGAGTTTTCCGCCTGGTTCTGAGATAATATCATCCAACTGCATGATGAAAGTTGACGCCGGCTGCAGATCACTATTAACTTGAACCCCAACTGGTGCTCACTGCAGATTTAACGTACGTTATTTTGTCACGTCTGTGCAATACTATATATCTTAGCAGGTTGTTGACGGCCACCTCAGCTCTGTTAACAACTAAGCTTATTTCATCACAAAGCAGAATTGGGGTTTCAGTCTTGGTAGGATCGGACGAAAGGGTGACAACTTCTGTGTGCTGACCATTACTCGGATCAAAATATTTGCAACCGCTAACCCGGCGCACTGCGATATTAAATTCAAGTTGTGTGCAGACTGCGCCGTTGCCTTATCATGTTTGTCAAACCATTGTACGTAACATATGGACCCAGAGGATAGTTAAAGGACTCTTCACCACTGAGTGGGGAAAAAGTAACCATGTTACATTGGTTTTTTTTTTAGTAACAGAAAGGGCCGGCGGCGGGGGAGAGGACTGATTTGGATGACAATTGACCCTTCAATGGATCTGGGTTTTTGATCTGATTCAGTTTCCGAGAATCTGAAGATTCGTGGGAAAACTTAGCAAAGGTAGATACATGTTGGGTGGAGTTTGTGGGGCTGTCCACTCCGCTTCAGTTCTCGATGTTTTTCAAGTTGTTGTTGTTGTTGTTGTTAATCTGTTAGTCAAGTTCAGCCAGTATAGCCCTCCAATCATCTTGCACTAATACACAAGTGAATCAAAATATACATACAATCGGCTCAGCCGTAGTTTGTCAGTACAAATGTAATTTCGATTTGATATTCAGTTCTGATCCAGAACCGGCACATCAGTATTCAGTTAACTCTCTCCATACGAACGGCGAAAGAGACGACGTTAACAGCGTTTCATCCCAATTACCATCATCAAAATATTGCAAGCGGAACGCTCTTATACTGAAGAGGTGAATGTTGACAAAGAATACCACAGTTCTGACGACGGAAGCTAAAGGTTGGATCATTCAGACACCCACTGGACATCCGAGGGGTCTGTGTAGAGGAGAAGAGAGGACTGGCCGTATTGAGTGAGTTAAAGTGGCCGTGCGGAAGGGTGGGATGGGGAGCGTGTGTGGATCTAGACAGGTCAAATGTTGAGTGTGTCAGCGAAGAGATCAGACCCCTTCGCCCCCCCCCCCCCCCCCCACACACACAAAAACTTGCCTGCCCTATGCGTTGGCAGAACTAGTATGCAGAAAGATCAATTCACGTCGAGTTTTAAGAAATAAACTTGGAAACAGTCCTAAGCAAACTTCCCAAGGTAAGTATGAGTCTACGAAAATCACTATGCGCATACTTGCACACTCAGCGGCACACGGCACGCACGCACGCACGCGCACGCACACACACACACACACACACACACACAGAGGCACACACACATACACACACACACACACACGACAGAGAGGAGAGAGAGAGAGAGATGGGGGGGGGGGGGGGGGTCGGGGGGGGGGGGGGGGGGATCGAGGGGAGATCCAACCAACAGACGCAGGGGTCTCAGAGCTTGGGAAGCCGCCAGTTGGATAGACTCCAGGCAGTGTGGCAAGATATACACAGTACACGGGAGTGTTGATGCGAATGAGGTCAGTGGAGGAGGAGCAGAGGGATACTGATGCTCTCTCCTTCAGTCGGTCTCAGTCTCTGTCTCAGTCTGTCCCTCAGTTCGTTTCTGTCTCGTCTGTCTCTCTCAGTGTCTCGGTATGTCTGTCTGTCAGCCTGTTAGTCTCTTTCTCTGTTTCTTTGTGTCTCTTTCTTTATGTCTCTCTTTGTCTCTGTCTGTCTCTGTCTTTCAGTCCGATTTTTTTTTTTAATTTAATTTTTTTTTTTTTTTTTTTAATATTGGTTAACGAAAACCTGTCTAATACACGGCGCATTATAACATAAAGTTTTTCGATATAACTGAACTCAGTAATTTTTATCAGTGTGCCAAGTATTGTTTGAAACATCGCCCAAATGTTTGAACAGTGCCCAAGCTTGCGCTGAAGATAATGTAACTTGTAGACTGAGGAAAAGACACTTGGGTAAAACATATTCGGACCGGCTG
>NC_134880.1:16857352-16867352 GCF_041734735.1 Babylonia areolata | reverse complement strand
AGAATTTTCGAGGCGGTGGCAGGCATTCATTCCTGCCCTACCCCCTCCACACACACACACACACACACACACACACACACACACACACACACACACACACAGTGAATTTTGCCACTGAGGAACAACTCTCTTGTTACCGTGATATTCTTTTACGTGCTTTAATTGCATAGTGCTACACACAGGACCTCAGTCTCATCCGAATGAATACAGCGGGAGAAAATTCTGACAAGTGAGGGGTTCGATCCCGTTTGCTCAGATTCTCACGCTTCCTAGGCGGACACATTACCACAAGGCGACCACTCCACCCAATTTATATTCGACACCCCACAGCCCGATTCATTCTCACAAAGAAAAGATCTGAGCACATCACTCCTCTTTTGCAACATCTCCACTGGCTACCTGTCTCACACAATAACTACAAGATCAGCACTCTGTGTTATAAATGTATTCACAAATCTGCCCCTTCCTATCTCTGTGGCTGCCCTCACCACTACACTCCATCTCGTTCTCAACGATCGGCTTCGGATCCACTCTGTTTTCGCATACCTAGATTCAAACACTTGACTATTGTTTGCCGTTCTTTCTCGGCTGTCTCTGGACCTGGCAATTGGAATGAACTTCCTCTTTCTCTTCTTCAGGTCTCCGCACTCAGCTCTTTCAAGTCTGGTCTTAAAACCCACCTCTTCCCAAAATAGCCTCCCTTCCCTGCCTCTTCCTTGTCTTCAGATTTCCAGTTCTAGAGTGATGCATGTGTGTGGATGACTGGTTTCGAAAGCGCTCTGATTTGTCTCTGCACAAGATTCAGCGCTATATAAATATAACAATTAATTAATTAATTGATTGATTAATGTACCGCTGTGAGCGGTAACCTCATTGTACAAAGGCCGAGGGTGTTGGGTCGTTTCGTTAATGCTGGGTTAAAACCACAGACACATTTCACGGCGACTGATGAACAGTATCGTCAAACGTGTAGAAAAGGGCATGTTAAGTGGACTGTGATTTGTTTTACATTAATTTTGTATCAACGCGCGATCATCGCACATGCGCACCTTCACGAAGCTGACTTTTCTTCTGCTTTCTTGATAATGACTTTTAAAAAACATTTAAAAAAAAAAATTTAAGTTTTTTTTTAGTGCACTCTGTATGTTTGTTGAAGGAGATTGGGTGTGTGTGTGTGGAGGGGGCTAGGGGGGTCTGGGGGAGAGAGGAGGGTAAGAGGGGTTTGGATAAAAGGGGAATATACATTTTTGAAATGATCAGAACACTTAAACTGTACTGTCTTGCACTGTATTGCACTGTAACGCAGTGACGCCTCCTTGAGCTACTGAAACTGAAACTGAAACTGTACTGTTCGGCACTGTACTGTACTTCATTGCACTGGACTGTTTAGTACTGCACTGTACTGCACTGCACTGTACTGTACTGTCCTGCACCGTACTGTGTTGTTCTGCACGGCTGTGCTATTCAGTCTTGGTTTTGTACTTGCACTGCACTGTACTGCAATTACCTCCCTCCCTCCAGTCCCTCACTCACTCACTCACGCACAGCCTCATTCGTTTCCAGTTTCCAAACCGACCCCACAATCCGCAGGTGACATACACCCACCGAACATCAGTCTCCTCAGTCCACTGACGATGACGGAAGCTTCCCGGTCAAGAGACGGTGGCATCAAAGGCTTTGCCAGCTTTGCCACTCTCGGTCTCTTAGTCTTCGCCATGGCAGCTTGGAGCACGGGCCCAGCGGAGGCTCACTACGGCTACAGTGGCTACAGCAACAGCTACATCGAGGCTCGCTTGACTTCCCTGTTCTACACGCTGTCATCTCGCATCAGTGCGCTCGAATATAACTTGAAACGTGCGTCTGCTGTAAGAGTAATAATGATAATGGTGACGATGACAGACCTAATAAATTATGATAATGATGATGATGATGATGACGATGACAGGCCTGATAAATTATGATAATGATGATAATAATGACAAAGAAGGAGAAGAAAAAGATGATGATGATGATGATGACGACGACAGGCTTGATGTAATGATAATAATAATGAAGATGATGAGAATGATGAGGAGGATCTCATTGACGATGATTATGGTGATGATGATAATGATGATGATAATAGCCATCTTAGGAGTAGTAGTAGTAGTAGTAGTAGTAGTAGCCGTAGTAGTAGAAGTAGTAGTAGTAGTAGTAGTAGTAGTAGTAGTAGTAGTAGTAGTATAAGTAGTAGCATTAGTAGTAGTGATAATAGTAGTAATCTCTCAAAAAATATTAATGATACTACTACTAGCACTACTACTACTACGGCTACTACTACTACTACGACGACGACAACAACAACTACTACTACTACGACGACGACGTCGTCGACTACCAACTAATAATGATATTGATAAAATGACAATGATGATAATAATAATGATAATGATGATGATAATAATAATAATGATAATTTCTATTGCGCCTTTCCAAATAAACCATGATCAGTTCCACTGTATAATGTAATATATATGTGTATCACAACTGGTTGAGAGGTTGGTTGGGTTAGTAGGTTGGTTTATGTCGAAGTCCAGTGATAGATCCGGTGCGTGGGTGGTTAACAGATGTGATGAATTGGCCAATGACATTTTTCGCCTGAGAGTTCGCCCTTGGTGTCAAAGTGATTTATTTCGCGACGGGGGGGCAAACGTAAGGCTTTAGCTCGACCCCTTGAGAGCCATAGAACGTAAGATAGTGACGTCACTTATGATGTTATCAGAAGAAGGGACATAAGTCAGGAAGGCTGAAAATTAACACAGTTTGTCTAGAGAGTGGTATATCTCCATTCTGTTTTCTCAGTTTGTTATGTGACTTGAAACACCAATTCCTACTGTTTTTTTTCCTTTGGCACTGACGGGGTAATGAAAAAGAAAATGACGTCAGAATATAAACCTCTACACATGTGTCACTCTAATATGGTAGTGGTGGGGAGGAGGGGATGTGGGGGAGGGGGGGGGGGGGGGGGGGGGGGGGGGTCTTCACGCCTCCTGACTTCTGTCCATGAATACCTGGCCTGGGTGCTGAAGACCACGTCAGCTGAACGGCAGGCCGGTCCGTGCAACGCTGTTGTCAGAATCGGCGAACTTCTTCCATCTTCCTCGTTCGCCTCCCGTTAGATGAGCAGCCCGGTGTCCTCGATGAAGGCTGCCGTCCGTCGCAGCTCCTCCAGGGTGCCGTACAGCTTGGCTTTCACTGCTGTCGGTGTTGGCCAGTACTTCCTCCTGGATGCTGCATGCGTCGTACAGTCTTGAAGGATGTGGTCGGTTGTCATTGGTCTCACAATCGGAGAACAAAACATGCCTCACGAGGGCATCACTTGTTGTGTATTAGGTGAGGCTGAATGCTGCTTTCACATTTGGCGCACCAACCGCCGGTTTTTATGTTATCTTTTTTTTTCTTCTTTTTTTTTCTCTTCAAACTCCAGATCAAACAGGAGAGATAAACTGGATGCCTTTGATACCAGATGCCTGTGTAAAATCCTTGGCATCTAATGGCGAGGGTTTTGGAAGAGGTCAGAGAGATATCCCATCGACCTCTCGTGTCAACCGTCATCTGCAAACATCGTCACCGTTGACTGGGACATATACTGAGGCATCCCACAACAAGAATTGCACGCTAGGCCATGAATCGGACACACACATACAGGCCGATAAAAGAGGGACTGGCCCAAGATGAACTGGCGCAAACAGTAGATAGAGACCTCGGACTAGTTGACAGACGATGGGGTGACACCAGCAAACAGTGGAGAGAGACCTCAGACTAGTTGACAGATGCTGGGGTGACACCAGCAAACAGTGGAGATAGACCTCAGACTAGTTGACAGACGATGGGGTGACGCCAGCAGACAGTGGAGAGAGACCTCAGACTAGTTGACAGACGATGGGGTGACATCAGCAAACTGTGGAGAGAGACCTCAGACTAGTTGACAGACGATGGGGTGACATCAGCAAACTGTGGAGAGAGACCTCAGACTAGTTGACAGACGATGGGGTGACATCAGCAAACTGTGGAGAGAGACCTCAGACTAGTTGACAGACGATGGAGTAACGCCAGCAAACAGCGGAGGAAAACCTCAGACTAGGTGACAGACGATGGGGTGAAGTCAACAGATTGACTGGCGGAGGACCGCGGAAAATGGAGCGCTGTGGCTTTCCAACAACGTGGGGCCGTACAAGTCTAAGGTCCACGGGCAAAAGGAGGTGAAAAGGGAATGATGTTAAAGTTAGTTATTTGTAAAGGGGGTCAGAGGTGTGTGTGTGTGTGAGGGGAAGGGGGGGGGATAAAAAATAATTGTCATTGATTCGTTGGTGCTGATCATTTGATTCATCACTAATCTACTATTTCTGTCTCTCCCTCCCCACCCGCTCTCCCCTCCATCAATTTTCAGTGATCGGCCATCAAGAATGTAAGTGTTTTCTTCTAAATTCTTTCTCCTACATTCTCTGTCTGTCTGTCTGTGCCAGGCAAGGCATGGCAAGGCAAGGCGAGACCTTTCTTTCACGTGCCCCCTGGGAGCTAGGAAACAATACACACATACATCTTTCACACACACCATAAACAAAAAACTCAGTTGATGTCAATAACAAACAAAACGTCAACTCTTGCTAACAAGCAAACAAATCAACAAGTCAATTTTCCTCAGCAATTGGCAATCAATAGACAAACGAAAAGAAATGCGTATGGATCAGACAAATTCATTTTTAACAGCATTCTTTTGTTGTGTGTTTAACAAAGAAAGAAAAAAAAGAAAACAGTAAGTGGAATTTTATGGACTTTAGGCGGGTTCTACAGTATGTAGATAAACATTTTTGTTTGTTGCCATAAAAGAGCCACAAAAACAAATAGGAAAATTCGTCAGCAGTGTCGTTTGTGCAACATTGATCACAGATTCTTTCAGACATCTTGTTTTTCTTCTCCGCCACACCTCTCGTCTTAAGTTATTATTGTTTCTTCAAAGCTAAATACTATTACACATAGATATTTGTACTTATGTTTTGTGCATGTGTGTATTTCGATATTTTGTTGCTGTTGTGATCATTTTGGCTCTCACTTATTTCTTCTTTCATTTTTTTTTTTATCTTCAGTTATCTTTGGCCATAGGGCCGGATGCAAACAAACATATTATTTTCCCTATAAATAGAATTTCGTTCGTTCGTTCATTCTCTCTCTGCCTCTGTCTGTCTGTCTCTGTGTCTGCCTCTCTCTCTTTCTCTCTGTCTGTATCTCTCTCTGTCTGCCTCTCTCTCTGACTGTCTGTCTGCCTCTCTGTCTGTCACTGTCTCTCTCTGTCTCTGGTCTCTGTGTCTGTCTGCCTCTCTCTATCTGTTTTTAAATATTTCTTCCCCTGCCATTGATTTTCACAAATGATGAGTTCTAATTAATGATAATAATAATCATTATTATGATAGAAATAATAATAACAATAATACCATCTATTTTCAGTCTAATATCATCATCTTAGATGAACAGACTATTCATGAAAAAACGAAACGATCTCTCTTTCTCTGTCTGTCTCTCTTCTGCCCCTCTCTCTCTCTGTCTGTCTCTCTTCTGCCTCTCTCTCTCTCTCTGTGACTGTCTGTCTGTCTCTGTCTGCCCTCCCCCCCTCCCCCCCGCCCACCTCCCCCCTCTCTCTCCCACACACCCTCTGTCTTTCTGCCTGCCTGCCTGTCTGTCTCTGCCTATCTTCCCCCCTCTCTCTCGCACACTGTGTGTGTGTGTGTGTGTGTGTGTGTGTGTGTGTGTGTGTGTGTGTGTGTGTGTGTGTGTTCCTCTCTCTCTCTCTCTCTCTGTCTCTCTCTCTCTCTGTCTCTCTCTCTCTCTCTCTCTGTCTCTGTCTCTCTCTCTCTCTCATTTTCTCACCAACAACGTACAGGCCAGACGGGTGTGCTCAACTTCACCACCTGCCCAGGATTCAATGATGCGTCCATCGCAGACATCAGCGCCTGTATCGTCTCCCCTGTCGCGGGCAGCGGGACGAACATTATCGACGTGACAGTCACCTTTAATAAACCGTTCAAGGTAATCCACCGGCCACCCTCGTCCCCACCACCCACACATCCATACACCCACCCACCCACCCACTCACCCACCGCTCCCCTTTTTGCCTCCACTTGTTTCAAGGTTCAAAGCTTCTTTCATGCCCTTTCTTAATTCACTTATCCTCCCGGTTCGAGACCTAATCAGCTGATTCACCTTTTGCTCCGCCCCCGTTCCTCTTTGTCCACCCGTTTAAGGTTAGTTTCCCTCTGCCCACCCGTTGAAGGTTAAGTTCCCCTCTGCCCACCCGTTGAAGGTTAATTTCCCCTCTGCCCACCCGCTGAAGGTAAGTTCCCCTCTGCCCACCCGCTGAAGGTAAGTTCCCCTCCGCTCACCCGTTGAAGGTAAATTCCCCTATGCCCACCCACTGAAGGTAAGTTCCCCTCTGCCCACCTGTTGAAGGTAATTTCCTCTCTTCCCACCCGCTGAAGGTAAATTCCCCTCTGCCCACCCGTTGAAGGTAACTTCCTCTCTTCCCACCCGCTGAAGGTAAGTTCCCCTCCGCCCACCCGTTGAAGGTTAATTCCCCTCTTCCCATCCGCTGAAGGTAAGTTCCCCTCTGCCCACCTGTTGAAGGTAATTTCTCTCTCTTCCCACCCGCTGAAGGTAAGTTCCCCTCTACCCACTCGTTGAAGGTAATTTCCTTTCTTCCCACCAGTTCGGATAAAGTTTCCCTGTGTGTACCCACTCAAAATGAACTTACGTCCGCTAAGTGCATATGTACACACAGGACATAGGTTTGTCATCCAACTTGTTGCCGTGGGTTCTAAGTATTTGCACTAAGTATTTGTATACACACGGTACACACGGGACCTCGGTTTATCTTCTAACTTGTCATGAATTGTTTTGTTTGCTAAGTGCATGTATACACACGGGACCTCGGAATATTGTCTAATTTGTTGCCGTGGGTTCTTTCACGTGCGCTAGGTGCGTGTATACACACGGGGCCTCGGTTTATCGTCTCACTTATTGCCTTGGGTTCTTTTACGTGCGCTAAGTGCATGTCTACAACACGGGGCCTCGGCTTGTCATCTAACTTGTTGCCGTGGGTTCTTTTACGTGTGCTAAGTGCGTCTATACAACACGGAACCTCGGTTTATTGTCTAACTTGCTGCTGTGGGTTCTTTTACGTGCGTTTAGTGCATGTATACACACGGGACATCGGTTTATCATCTGACTTGTTGCCGCCAGTTGCTTTATGTTTGCTAAATGCATGTATACACACGGGACCTTGGTCTATCGTCTAACTTGTTGCCGTGGGTTCTTTTACGTGCGCTAAGTACGAGAAATACAACACGGGACCTTGGTCTATCGTCTAACTTGTTGCCGTAGGTTCTTTTACGTGCGCTAAGTACGAGAAATACAACACGGGACCTCGGTCTATCGTCTAACTTGTTGCCGTGCGTTATTTTACGTGTGCTAAGAGCGTGTATACAACACGGGACCTCGGTTTATCGTCTAACTTGTTGCCGTGGGTTCTTTTACGTGCGCTAAGTGCATGTATACACACAGGGACCTCGGTTCATCGTCTAACTGATTGCCGTGGGTTCTTTTCCCTGCGCTAAGTGCACACGGGACCTCGGTTCAACGTCCAACTTGTCTTGTCCTTGCCTTGTCAGTACCCGCCCGTGGTGATGGCGAGCTACAGCGCCCTGGCGCTCATCGATGCCAAGAACTGCTCGCTGGAGGTGCTCAGTGTGGCCAAGGACAGGTTCACCCTCCGCCAGGTGGCTGACGACTTCCTGCCCGTCGGCACTGAGGTCTCCTACTTTGCCTGCCCTACCGCCTTCTTCAAGAGTGACGACAAAAAACACGACTACTGATGAAAGGCTACTGGTGGGGAAAGGAAAGGACAGGGTAGGAAAAGTTAAGACAGGATAAGATAGGATAGCTTAGGGTAGGACAGGACAAGACAGGACGAGACAGGATAGCTTAGGATAGGACAGGACAAGACAGGATAAGATAGGATAGCTTAGGATAGGGCAGGACAAGACAGGACGAGATAGGATAGCTTAGGATAGGACAGGACAAGACAGGACGAGATAGGATAGCTTAGGATAGGACAGGACAAGACAGGACGAGATAGGATAGCTTAGGATAGGACAGGACAAGACAGGATGATATAGGATAGCTTAGGATAGGACAGAACAAGACAGGATGATATAGGATAGCTTAGGATAGGACAGGACAAGACAGGATGATATAGGATAGCTTAGGATAGGGCAGGACAAGACAGGATAAGATAGGATAGCTTAGGATAGGACAGGACAAGACAGGACGAGATAGGATAGCTTAGGATAGGACAGGACAAGACAGGATAAGATAGGATAGCTTAGGATAGGACAGGACAAGACAGGATAAGATGGGATAGCATAGGACAGGATAGAAAGGGAAGGAAAGGATAGAATTTGGATAAAGGAGGGGATTAGGATAGGACACAACACAAAGCAAGGTGGTGCAGTACGGTACAGTACAATACGACACTAGACGATGTGGCGTGATCCAATGCAATGCAATAGGATCCAACGAAATATACAACGCAATGCGATACAGTGCAACACAATACAGCATAACACACTACACTACACTACACTACACTACACTACTACACTACACTACACTACACTATATCAGTACAGTACAATACGATACAATAATGATAATAATGATACTACTAATAATGTACATTTATGTAGCGCCCTTTCTCTCCAACAGCTCAGGACGCTGTGCACAAAAGAAAAATATTACAATTACAAATCATTCATGACCACTCTTTCTCAACTCCCCACCCCCCGGCCCCCCGGAGCCCCCTCCCTCCTCCCCACGCACACACACACTCTCCCTTTCCCACTCTTCATGCATTCGAAGTGAGCTGACAAAGGTGGTGCTGGAGAACAAGAAAGCTGAGAGTGCTTATAGACAGGTTTTAAAAATATGAGTTTTTAGTGATGAGCGAAACGCAGAGATAGAATCAGATGCACGGGTATGATAAAGAAAACTGTTCCATAGATACAGTGGGCTACAATACAATACAATACAATACAATACGATACAATATAATACAATACAACACAATACAATACTATACAATATATCTATCAATTTCGATTAGGAAATTATGTGTGCACCCAGTCGGATGTATCCTATGCATTGGTGGAAAGGAGGTGGGATGGTGAATTTTGGAAGAAGTTATTTGGGGGGTGGGTGGGTGGGTGGTTGGTTGCTTGAAGGAAAGGAGGAAGAGGGGCTGTGTATCTTGTCTTCCTCTCTCCTCCTCATTCTTCTCCTCCTCCCTCCATCCCCCTCCCTCCCTCCTCCTGTGTTGTCATAGAAACGGAGGCTCCCCCGTCTGAAAAACAAAAAAACAAAAAAACAACAACAAAAAAACAGAAGAAAGAAAGGTGATGATGGACGGCTGTGACTGGTGGTTTTAAAGCGAACAATGATTTAGGGTGCACTTCATTTCAGAGGAAAGTTATTCCACTGGTGTGGATTTGTACTCAGGTTGTAAATTCGTCTTAAAGCGAAGCAAGTCATCCCCGTCTTGTTCACTTGAAGACGGGACAATTTTTCTGTTTATACTTTTTCTCTACTTTTTTTTCTTTCTTTTCTTTATCTCTTCCAATGGAAAAGATTTTAGGGTTTGTCCCTGTTTCGTTGGTTGATTAAAATTTGGGATTGTGAACGATTTTGTTTTTTTGTTTTTTGTTGTTTGGGCTGCACCGTTCAAAGTCATCAGTATTACAACAGTAGATACTGATATTCAACGAACAAGAGCTTGTCATGTTATTCTACTACTAATATTGCTACCACCATCATTAGTACTACCACTACAACTACAGCTACTACTTATATAGTGCAAACTCACAATACATGTGTGTAGTGTGTGTGTGTGTGTGCGCGCACGCACACACAAATA
>NC_134880.1:16729852-16852352 GCF_041734735.1 Babylonia areolata | reverse complement strand
TTGACTTCATCAAGTTTTTGTGCCTTATACATATTATTGTTAGTAGTAGTAGTTCTTTTTTTTATGTATTTATCTATTATTTATTTACCCTTTTTTTTCTCAAGGGCTGACTAAGCGCGTTGGGTTACGCTGCTTGTCAGGCATCTGCTTGGCAGATGTGTTGTAGCGTGTATGGATTTGTCCGAACGCAGTGACGCCTCCTTGAGCTACTGAAACTGAAACTGAACTGCAGAGTTTTTTTGTTTGTTTTTTTTCTTTCTGATCATGGGAAAAAAAATCAGAACTTTGTGAATGTAGACATTGCATTCCAATACAGATGTATCTCTCTCTCTCTCTCTCTCTCTCTCTCTCACACACACACACACACGCACCCATGCACGCACACATACACACATGCACAACATCCAAAACTAAATGGTGCTCACATCATAAATAACTCAAATTGTTTAGACAGTTGTTCATTGTTTAGCATTTAGGTATGAATGAATGATACCAAAAAAAAAAAAAAATGTAATCAAAGTGATTTTCAACAATAAACAAATGAAAATTATATATAAATAATATATACATTTATGATTAAAAAAAAACAACCGGAAATAAAAGATGGGAGGTGGGGCATGCAAATGTAAATAAATGCAAATATTTACACTAAGAAATTACAGCACTACCAGTTTCTAAAAAATGGCATCAAAGAGAAAACTGGTATGTATGTGTTAATCCTTTGGCCAGTTGTTAGATACAATGAACTTACAGGTTTCCATAAAAGAAATATATATTCTAACCTGGTGAAAGTACAGACATATCCATTTTCGGTAAATAGGCCAGCTGATTGTACCAGACTGGTGTGTCTGAATGTCTGGAAGTTTTGAGAAGACTTATCAATGCATGTTACTTGTAATGATGAATGAGTGAGTACTGTATGCACACATGCATGCATGCTACACCATAAGACGAAACCATTCTTTACTTGCAGTTAATCATCAATGCAACTGTGATGAAACATACATGAATCAGTTTTGATGATGATTATCTTTAATCAAATTCCATGCACAGCTCCACCACTCTTCTCCCCACAATTTCCATGCTAAACTGCACCTCTCATTTCCCACCAGATTTCCATGCTCAACTCCAACACCCTCATCCCCACAATGTGTATTAAAAAGTCATGTAATAGAAAAGCCAGAAAAAGATCAAATTCATTGAAACAGCAATGGCCATTTTCTCAAGTCTGAAATCTGTTTTTAGAAGGCGCGCGCGCACACACACACACACACACACACACACACTCTCTCTCTCTCTCTCTCACTCATACAATGTAGCAACAATATGAAATGCTAGAATGTATATAGATTCTGAATGAATGGGTCACACACAGGAGCGATACTTTTTTCTTCAGTTCAGTTGTTAAAAATCTGCGGGAGGTTTATGTCGCCTTGACAGCAAAAATGTCTCTGTGACAGCAGAAACTGACTTGACTTCGCCTTCTTGTTTCTGGTTCCACGACAATTGAAAATCTTTGCACAACGAACAAGTTCAACTTTCGCGCTACTTATCAGTTGTCCATTCTTTTTTTTAAATACTCTTTCGGTTCTTTAACTTTCATGGGTTCAAGCGCACTTTTAGTTTCAGCGGACACAGTCGCCATGTTGCCTTATCCGGACGTCCCAAGGTGAAGGGGCTGAACTTTTCACTGACTTCCAGTTTCCTAACGAACAAGGTCTATAGCAGAACTGCTTCAGAAATGAAGTTTAAAACTATTGTCTTCATGCAATTACAAACAAAGCAATCAAAATATCTTTCAAGAACAGCAGAGGAATTGCTTAAAAAATGAAACCATTTGAGAGCATGTCATACTCAGCTTGCACTAGGAAAGCTACATTCCAGAAAGATGAAACCTGAAGAACTCTGATATCAAAACCATTTCGCTGTCAAAATAATGCTGTCAAATAACAATTCCACAAACACACGTCATGTACAGTACAGTATTACCTGCTAAACTGGACAAATACTTCCACACCAAATATGACAGTGATTCCAGCTGCTTACATGCTGGTTGTGTGTGAACAATTAAATGAAAGAGCCCTATGGCTGAAACAATTTTTTTCCCTTGAAATGCATCCAATGCAAGAAGGAAAGCAGCTGATTTACACAGCTAAATTACTGTATTGTACAGTAATAGACAGACAAAAAAAAACCACATCACAAATACACATAAAAAAATACATTTTCAAAAATGTACATGACGAAAACATATCACAAACACATAAAAAAAATACATATTCAAAAACGTACATGAATAAATACATACAGACAACAGTATATACATACTTTCATGAACACATGCTTAGAATGCATTCACACACAAAAAATGAGTGAGCGCACTCATACACACATACACATTCATACATACACACACAAACACACATGCACGCGCACGTGCACACACACACGCATACATGCACACACACACACTCACACACACACACACACACACACACACAAGGACATACATACAGACTTCAGAACACAATGTGTTGGCAGCAAAAAGTCAAAAATAGGATGACATGATTTTGGGAAGCAAACATGTTTGTGGCTGTTCAGCAAGTCGTAAATGAAGAAATCAACGACTCTGAAACTGATCCCACTGCTGAAAGCTATGGCACTTCAGTACACTCACTGAGAGACAGTGGCAAAACAATATCTACTGAAAGACGCTATATGTTAGTGATCAATGAAACCTGTTGCAATAAGATTTTTAAATCTGCAACCCCCCCACCCCCCCCAATCAGTTATTCCTTCCCGATTTCTTCCACAAGAGAACCACACAGTGCTCTAGCTCCATGGAGCCACAAAAAAGCTTATCCATTATCATTATTGTTACTTACACTACTACTACTACTATCACTACTACTACTAATGATAGTAATAATGATAATAATGTACATTTGTATAGCACTTACCGTGCTGCAGCTCTCAGCCCTTTCAACAATACACCTACTATAAATAAGAAACAGGAATTAAAAAAAAAGAAAAAAAAAGATTAGATACAGCTTGCTAACAGTTCAGAACTCAGAACTCATAAATATTTTACTGCAAGGCCACCGGCCTGTTTGCAAAGGAGGTACATTCAATTAAACACACAAAATACCGAAAATAAGTGGGAAGGGACCAGTGTCATGGACACAACATTTCATAACTGGTAGACAAAAGGCAGATAAAAGGTAGACAAAGATTTTTGGCTCATGACATTTCCTGGAGTAACTTTAAGGTTTTTGAAAAGTTATATGATCATGTCATTTCTTATTCTCTCTTACAGTGAAATGTTAGATACAAAACTCACTAAAATTACGACTCACACAGTTCTCTCATCTCACTCTTACAGTCAAATGTTAAATACAAAACTCACTAAAATTACGACTCACACAGCTCTCTTAACTCACTCCTACAGTGAAATGTTAGATACAAAACTCACTAAAATTACGACTCACACAGCTCTCTCAACTTACTCCTACAGTGAAATGTTAGATACAAAACTCACTAAAATTACGACTCACACAGCTCTCTCAACTTACTCTCACAGTGAAATGTTAGATACAAAACTCACTAAAATTACGACTCACACAGCTCTCTCAACTTACTCCTACAGTGAAATGTTAGATACAAAACTCACTAAAATTACGACTCACACAGCTCTCTCAACTTACTCCTACAGTGAAATGTTAGATACAAAACTCACTAAAATTACGAATCACACAGTTCTCTCATCTCACTCCTACAGTCAAATGTTAAATACAAAACTCACTAAAATTACGACTCACACAGCTATCTTAACTCACTCCCACAGTGAAATGTTAGATACAAAACTCACTAAAATTACGACTCACACAGCTCTCTCAACTTACTCTCACAGTGAAATGTTAGAAACAAAACTCACTAAAATTACGACTCACACAGCTCTCTTAACTCACTCCTACAGTGAATTGTTAGAAACAAAACTCACTAAAATTACGACTCACACAGCTCTCTCAACTTACTCTCACAGTGAAATGTTAGAAACAAAACTCACTAAAATTACGACTCACACAGTTCTCTCAACTTACTCCCACAGTGAATGTTAGATACAAAACTCACTAAAATTACGAATCACACAGTTCTCTCATCTCACTCCTACAGTCAAATGTTAAATACAAAACTCACTAAAATTACGACTCACACAGCTATCTTAACTCACTCCCACAGTGAAATGTTAGATACAAAACTCAATAAAATTACGACTCACACAGCTCTCTCAACTTACTCCTACAGTGAAATGTTAGATACAAAACTCACTAAAATTACGACTCACACAGCTCTCTTAACTCACTCCTACAGTGAATTGTTAGAAACAAAACTCACTAAAATTACGACTCACACAGCTCTCTCAACTTACTCTCACAGTGAAATGTTTGATACAAAACTCACTAAAATTACGACTCACACAGTTCTCTCAACTTACTCCCACAGTGAATGTTAGATACAAAACTCACTAAAATTACGAATCACACAGTTCTCTCATCTCACTCCTACAGTCAAATGTTAAATACAAAACTCACTAAAATTACGACTCACACAGCTATCTTAACTCACTCCCACAGTGAAATGTTAGATACAAAACTCACTAAAATTACGACTCACACAGTTCTCTCAACTTACTCCCACAGTGAATGTTAGATACAAAACTCACTAAAATTACGACTCACACAGTTCTCTCATCTCACTCCTACATTCAAATGTTAAATACAAAACTCACTAAAATTACGACTCACACAGCTCTCTTAACTCACTCCCACAGTGAAATGTTAGATACAAAACTCACTAAAATTACGACTCACACAGCTCTCTCAACTTACTCCTACAGTGAAATGTTAGATACAAAACTCACTAAAATTACGACTCACACAGCTCTCTTAACTCACTCCCACAGTGAAATGTTAGAAACAAAACTCACTAAAATTACGACTCACAGCTCTCTCAACTTACTCCCACAGTGAATGTTAGAAACTAAACTCACTAAAATTATGACTCACACAGCTCTCTCAATTCACTCCTACATTGAAATGTTAGATACAAAACTCTCTAAAATTACAACTCACACAGCTCTCTCAACTTACTCCTACAGTGAAATGTTAGATACAAAACTCACTAAAATTATGACTCACACAGCTCTCTCAATTCACTCCTACAGTCAAATGTTAAAATACAAAACTCTCTAAAATTACAACTCACACAGCTCTTTCAACTCACCCTCACAAAAAATATCAAGATACAAACTTGCAAAAATTAATATCAAAAAGTGTAACAACACTTACGACTCACACACTCCTCCCACCTCACCCCAGCACCCCAACCCTCACATAAACACACGGACGCACAGACTTAAAGACAGTTTGAGGAGAGAATGATCTATAGTTTAAAATATTACTTGAATAAGTACGTTTTAAGATTAGACTTGAAAGATTTTATAGTGGAGCATTGCCTGATGTTCTGTGGTAGAAATTTCCAAAACCAGCTGACCACACAAGGCCATATCAGGACTGCCCAATTACACAAAATGTTCAATCATGTTAAACACAAAACTGTCACATGCGTAAAAATCCCATTAAGATAAACCTACAAAATACAGTTCATGACACATTATCTGAACCATTTAGCTCACTATGGCAAATATAACTAAGCCGTGTTGAGGACATCAGCTTAATCTAACATCCCAAGATTACAAAAAATGATAAAAAAAAGGAAAAAACAATACTTCAAAGCCAGACAAAAAATACATTTAAAAAGTCCATAATCGTGGACAAATAACACTACTGAACGGACAGCTAGTGCCCATCCCAGTGTTTACATCTCACTTCCTAATCGCCACAGCAAAAGAATACAGACAGCACATCCCAGAATGTGGAAAAGAGGAAAAAAAACAAACGTGTCAAGGCTTGCTTGAAAAAAGAAAGGGGAATGGACAGGTAAGGCAGAAAAAGGAGACAACAGTGAAGAATGAAAAAAAAAAGCAGAAACAAAAGAGAGTGATAGAAAAGAGGAAATTTCTAACACAGAATTTCCAGAAGGCGGGGATGATGTTTATGCCGAAAGACACCCAGCATTCCACGGGGGCAGGGGGTGGGGGATGGTAATCCCCTCAAACACCGAAACAGTGCATGGCAAAACAACAGTTTAGCACCAACCATCTGTGATATTGGCAGCGTTCCAACATAATCCTCATTTCATTAACACCCATCTGTACATAATCTCAGACACATTGGCAAATATCTCAATCCACCATATAAAGAAAAATATAGATACCATCATCATAAAAAAAGGTTAAAAAAAAAAGAAAAAAAAGGAGAAAATGGCATGTTTTCTACTAAGTTGACTTTTTCCTGACAATGGTTAAAAACTATATACACCCAATCTATGATGGAAAGCTACAAAATACAGCAACATCTTACTGATAAAAGCCTTACATCGTACTTGTTATTCATTCTCTTACAGATCTTATGCCATCATTTTAATAACTATCGTTTTCACTGTACATTTTCACAACAGATTAATTTTTTTTGGTGTAATATCCATCTGCCTGAGCAGTGCAGTTTGCATTGTTATACCTCACCTTGTGTTTTGTCAAAACGTTATTCCGCTACATGTCTTGTGTTTCACTGAATGTTTGCAACAGTGAAGCACCGTGGCAGAAGCAGTTAGGCATTAGACTCTGATTCACTGTTCACCAGTAGACCAGGGTTCGAGGCCCCCTTTTGGCATGGTGTTGTGCCCTTTGGAAAGGAACTTTACTCTTATACACCAGTGTGCTGGCTGAATCGGTAGTGTAAGCAGCACTGACTTCAAGTTGTGTACCTTGTGAATGGAGAGAGTTACCACTCTTTACTATTTGTTGAACTTTACTCTGATTTTCCTCACTCCAGTAAGGTGTGAATGGTTTACCTGACTTCGGTTGGAGGAGGTTAAAAATAGTGGAAAGAGAGGACTGGGCCTCACGTTTCTGTGCTCAACCCTAGACACGGTGGGTATGAATTCACACCTGTTACCATAAAAGAATACGGGACACTGAACTTCACTATGTTTGCACCTGCGCCGTCTTGTGCTTTTCCAAACCTTTGCACATCTTGTGTTTTGCCAAAAGGTTTGCAAATCTTTTGTAGCTCACAAAATATCATCCAAACCATTCCTGTATCATGCTAAGTAATATTCATCAACTGTACATTCCAGTCAAAAAATAAAAAAATAAATAAAAGAAGGTCAACATTTTCAAACTAAAACCCCATTTACAAAACAAACGATGAACATTTTATGATTATGACAGTACCATGTTAACCTCCCCCTCCTCCATCCACCCACCCCCAAAACATTCACACACACACACACACACACACACGCACACACACACACACACACACATGCGCACACACACACACACATGTACACACATACACACATGCACACACATACGCACATACACACAAGTACACACATACACAACACAACACACACACTCACACACAGACAAATCCCTCGCCCAAGGCCAATTTGGTTCGATTCCACCATCTCTTTAACTTTAAAACTCTAAACTCTGAGCCTCATACCCACAACTACCGCATAAGCATAGTTCAAGATCAGTCTGAAACAGTTTATAATTCAATAATAATAATAATGATAATGATAAGTCATTCAATGCTTTTTCTCATTCACTTCCAGATAATTCTTATTGTGCTTGTGTAGACTTTTTTCTAATTCTTTGCTGGCTGTATTCTGATTGACATTGAAGATTATGTCATTCTGTCTTTTTGTCACACACAGTGATACACACTTTAGATTTAAATGTAATCGCTTGCTTGTTGGTAAACTGCAAACCCACTATTATGATGTTCAGACTGAAAAAGATCAGGCATTTAAAGCCATGTAAAGCTTGCTGTCACTCATCACCCCACACCATCTCGTCTGGATGGTGAACTAGCCGATCTGAAATCTGTGTTTCAAAATTCCACCAACTGAGTAATTTCCCCTTGTATCAGATCAGAAAGCATTGAATATTATACATTGGTAGAATTGTCACAATTCCAACTTTCAGTCTATGCTACTAGTGTTTCCTTAGGTTAAACCGATTTAACACAATTCGCAATTTTCAGTTCTGAACCCATAAAAAAAAGTTTGATTTCAGGTGCCTTAAATTAAGTTTACAAATTCTTCTATTTTAGTCAATTGTCCTGGTCCCTTTCATTTGTGACTGAGCTGACACAAACTGATTCAGGGATCATTCAGTTATCTGTCTCTGAACGTATGCACAGAAACACAAATTACCCAAACATTCAGCTCAACAGTCTGGCTGTGAAGAGTAACCCACGGTGTTGTCTTCACAGCATGTGTTGTCAGTGTTGATAGCTGTGAGGCATCTATCGGGCAGTGTTCTTTTTTTTTCCTGTCAGGCAGTGTTGTTTATTTTTCTATTGGGCAGCGTTGGACTTTCAATTTGAGGGTCACTGGTTCGAATCTTGGTGATGGCCCCTGGTGGGTAAAGGGTGGAGATTTTTCTGATCTCCCAGGTCAACATATGTGCAGACCTGCTTGTGCCTGAACCCCCTTTATGAGTATATGCACGCAGAAGACCAAATACGCACGTTAAAGATCGTGTAATCCATGTCAGCGTTCGGTGGGTTATGGAAACAAGAACATACCCAGCATGCACACCCCCGAAAATGGAGTATGGCTGCCTACATGGTGAGGTAAATAAACAAAAACGGTCATACACGTCAAATGTTACATGTCTGTCTGAGAGTGTATGTGTGCATGCCTGAAATCTGACTGAATAACACAGGAAACGAATGATGAGCTCCCAGTTGCAGCCGTCAGTCAGCTCTACCCAGGTACGCAGCCTGTTGTGCAAATGACCCCATATTTGTAAAGCGCTTAGAGCTTGGTCTCTGACCAAGGATAGGCACAATATAAGTATCCATATCAATCAATCAAAAAGTGTTCATATTCACCTGCCCTGTGTGTGCGTCTCCCTAAAGACTGGCTTCTCACTGCATTGCTACACTGTTATCTTCTTCTTTCTCCTTACTTTTTTTTTGGCAAGAAAACAATAGAAAACCCTTTGTGACTGGTCTCTGTATGTCTCTGGCCTTTGTGAGGGTCTTTCAATTCCTTTAACGTTTCATTTCTTCTAATCCTATCATCCCCTTTGTTTCTCCACATTCCTGCAAATACAATCCATCACAACATACCCCCCCCCCCCTCACCCTCCCACACACCACTCCCCCCCCCCCTCCTACATCCACATCCCTCCCTTACCACCTGGTTCTGGTTCTTTATCACATGTCTGACCCTTGGGAGCTAGGATGTTCTGCGATCTCTTAACTCTTTCACCACCAAGTTTCTTGTGGGAAAAATACTCCCCAGCGCCAAATATCTCAGATACGATGATCTCAGTCACAGGGTTTGGGTTCACGTTAAAACAACACAATGGACTTGTTCACTTCAAACTGGGTCAGGGGGCAAAGATTAGTCATTGTTCTATTGGTGGGAAACTGGCTACAACTGTGAAGCTCTGTTACAAAATGAAAAACGGCCCTTTAATACATGAAAGTAGTCGCCTATGGTGGCACACTGTCTGGTCGACTTAGGTCACCTATGGTGATGAAAGAGTAAAATTTTCTTTATCCCATTGAATCCTTCCACCACAACGTAAACCCATCTACCCTTAACACCATATAGATAATGTATATGTATATATATATACAGATATATATATATATATATACATATAGATATAGGTGTGTTTCTTCCAACAGGCTCGTTTTGACTGCAGGAAGTCCTCTGTGGAATGTCTCCCTGTGACAGTGACATCCGTATTGTGATGAAGGAGTTTCTGTGAAGGGGTTCCTGCTCACTTTCTGTTCTTGTTCTTGTCGAGCTTTGTGTGCTGTCAGCTGTAGTGTGCGTGTGCCGATATCTTTTCCTCCTCTTCCAGCATCCTCACATACTCCATCTCGCTGACCGCTGAAATTGACCAAACGATGGCATTAACTGATGTCATTTTTACATTCCACCTTCCCCCCATCAGACTGATTTGGAATTTATATCTAGATATAAAAAGTGACATTTGATAAAGAGAGGGAGGGAGAGAGAGAGAGAGAGAGAGAGAGAGAGAGAGAGAGAGAGAGAGAGAGAGAGAGAGAGAGAGTGTGTGTGTGTGTGTGCATCTGAGTGTGTGTGTGTGTGTGTGTGTGTGTGTGTGTGAGTACATGTGTGTGTGAGTGCGTGCATGTGTGTGTGTGTGTGTGTGTGTGTGTGTGCGTGCGTGCATGTGTGTGTGTGCATGCGTGCGTGCGTGCGTGCGTGTGTGTGTGTGTGTGTGTGTGACTTTGTGAGTGAGATGGGGACTCTGTATGTGTGAGTGTGGGTGTGTGGGTGGATGTGTGAGTGAGTGTGGGTATCTCACAGAGTGTGTGGATGTCTGTGTGGGGGGAGTGGGTGGGTGGGGGGGGGGGTACTTGTGTATTGTACATATGCTATTGAATACGTCCGTGCACATCCCTCCTCACATGCACTCAAGGTCACAATGATCCAAACAAAAAGCCATACACAGTGGTGATACATCCATATGGCTGCTGCAGATGGAGGGACACTTGTAAACACATCTTGTGACAGCTTTCTTTTCTACTGTCCTTTTAGATCCTAATGAGCGATGTCCACAGGCTTCTATACCATCAGTTAACGTGAATGCGTTTTTCATTTGAACATACACACACACACACATGCACAATCACACACACACACGCACACACACATACACATTCCAGACATACAACTAAACATACATGCCCCCCACTCCCACCCCACACCCCCACTGCAAACACACACACACAAGCACAAGGCAAACAGGCACACAAGCATAACTACGCCACACACAGAAGTGTGTAATGTAATGTGTGTGTCCATCGAGATCGATGATGACCATCGTTGTCATCCAGCTGGGGGATGGGGGGAGGGTGGTGGTAGGATGCTCATGAATCTATCTGTGAATGCGCAGATGGCTGAATAGTCCAATCTGCGCACAAAATGTTCGCTGACAGTTGGGGCAGACAAAGACAGGCATACCATTGTCAGGGAGCTTGTTTGCCCGTGACTTTCTGGCCTGCCTCTTCTGAACAGCTGCAGCAGTCCTGTTGGCCTCGCACAACTTGGCGCCTTTGTGCACAGCAGCACGCCATTTGTCACGGTCCACTGCAGATTCCTCCCAGGAGTCAGGGTTGATATCAAACGCTTTCAGAGAGACTTTCAGAGTATCTCTGAAGCGCTTCTTCTGACCTCCGTGTGATCTCTTCCCTTGTTGCAGCTCGCCATAGAAGAGCCTTTTGGGCAGCCGATGGTCTGGCATGCGCGCCACGTGTCCAGCCCAGCGAAGCTGGGACTGCATCAGGATGGTGAAGATGCTGGGAAGGGTGGCTTTTGCGAGCACCTCTGTGTCTGGGGTCTTGTCTTGCCACTTGATGTTCAGTAGCTTCCTGAGGCATGTTGTGTGGAAGTGGTTCAGCTTCTTGGCATGTCGTTGGTACACTGTCCAAGTTTCGCAGGCGTACAGTAGTGTGGGGAGAACTACTGCTCTGTAGACCTTTAGCTTGGTCTCAAGACTAATGCCTCTTCTGTTCCAGACATTTGCACTGATTCTACCAAAAGTTGCGCTTGCTCTTGCAATCCTGACGTTCACTTCATCGTCGATGGTCGCATTTCGTGACAGTGTGCTGCCAAGGTATGTGAACCGCTCCACCGCACTGAGTCTCTGACCGTTGACTGTGATGTTGGGCTCAACGTAGGGTTTCCCTGGGGCTGGCTGATGGAGAACTTCAGTTTTCCTCGTGCTGATGGTAAGGCCGAAGTTCCTGCTGGCAGTGGCAAACTTGTCAACGCTGAGTTGCATGTCAGCTTCAGATCCAGCGTTGAGGGCACAATCATCAGCAAACAAAAAGTCTCTGATGATGTCTGTCATGACCTTCGTTTTTGCTTGAAGCCTTCTGAGGTTAAACAACTTACCATCTGTTCGGTACTTTAGGCCGATTCCAACATCGCCATCTCTGAAGGCATCAGTAAGCATTGCAGAGAACATGAGGCTGAACAGCGTTGGAGCCAGGACGCAGCCTTGCTTGACACCATTTGTGACAGCAAAAGGAGCAGATGTTTCGCCTTTGTCCTGGACTCGAGCCTGCATGCCTTCATGGAATTGGCTGACCAAGGAAATAAATTTCCGAGGGCATCCGTACTTGGCCATGATCTTCCACAGTCCCTCTCTGCTCACGGTGTCGAAGGCCTTAGTGAGGTCGACATAGGTGGAGAACAGATCAGCATTTTGCTCCTGACATTTCTCTTGCAGCTGCCTTGCAGCAAACACCATGTCGGTGGTTCCGCGCTCTTTCCGGAATCCACATTGGCTCTCAGGCAAATGACCTTGGTCAAGGTGTGCTGTGAGGCGGTTTAGTAGGATCCTGGCAAGTATCTTGCCTGCGATGGAGAGCAAGGAAATGCCCCGATGGTTATCACAGGCTTGCCGGTTCCCCTTTCGCTTGTACAAGTGAATGATAGATGCATCTTTGAAATCCTGGGGGATCGTCTCTTCTTTCCACATGAGTGAGTACAGCTGATGGAGCTTCTCAGTCAGCACAGTGCCTCCATCCTTGTAGACCTCTGCTGGTATGGAGTCTGAGCCAGGTGCTTTGCCACTGGATAGCAGACGGATTGCTTTCTGGGTCTCAAGAAGTGTTGGCGGATCGTCCAGTGCTTCGTTGATGGGGACTTGTGGGAGACGGTCTATGGCTTCATCATTTATGGAGGAAGGGCGATTTAAGACACTGTTGAAGTGCTCAGCCCAGCGTTCGAGAATTTTCTCCTTCTCGGTGATCAAGGTATTCCCATCTGCACTGAGGAGGGGGGATGATCCTGAGGATGTGGGGCCGTAGACTTCTTTTACGGCATCATAGAACCTCTTCATATCGTGCCTGTCAGCATATCCCTGGATCTCATCAGCTTTGTCACTCAGCCACTTATCCTGCATCTGGCGTAACTTTTGCTGAACAGTCCTGCGGATGGCATCGTACACATCCTTTTTTGATGTGGACTTTGGGTTGCTCAGGTAGGATTGATGCAGACGGCGTTTCTCATCCAGAAGCTGCTTGATTTCATCACAGTTTTCATCAAACCAGTCTTTGTGCTTTCTGGACATAGGTCCCAGGGTCTCTGAAGCTGTACTATAGATCAGCTCACGCAGGGTCCTCCAGTCAGACTCCACATTCTGGTTGTCCAGAGAGGCGGATTCCAGACGGTCTTCCAGCAGTTCCACAAAGGACTGTTTGATGGTGATGTTTTTCAGCTGAGCGATGTTGAGCCGTTTTGGAGCCTTCTGGCCTTGGGGGCGTCTCTTGGGCTGGATTCGAATATTCAGCTTTGAGATTACAAGGCGATGGTCTGTCCAACACTCAGCGCCGCACATGGTCTTTGTTACACGTACATCTTGCCTATCCCTTTTCCTGACGATGACATAATCGATGAGATGCCAATGCTTTGAGCGAGGGTGCATCCATGACGTCCTGTTACGGGTAGGGAGGCAGAAAACTGTGTTGGTTATCAGCAGTTCGTGCTCTGCACAGGTCTGAAGCAAAAGCAATCCATTTGGGTTGCAGTGGCCCACACCGTGCTTTCCAATCACTCCATCCCAGGAGATGTAGTCAGAGCCAACTCTAGCATTGAAGTCCCCAAGAATGATGAGCTTGTCTGCTTTAGGGGTAGCAGCAATGACAGAGTGAAGGTCCTCGTAGAACTTCGCCTTCACTTCATCCGGGTTGGTCATGGTTGGGGCGTAGGCACTGACAATGGTGAGGTGCTTCTGGGAGTTTCATGGTCATAAGCCTATCGTTGACTCCCTTTGGGATTCCAGCTAGCTTGCTGACAAGTGCTGCTTTTACTGCAAAACCAACGCCAGCCTCACGTCGCTCTTCGCTTCCTCGTCCACTCCAGAAGAAGGTGTAACCAGATCCCCGTTCACAGAGCTCGCCTTCACCTGCAAGCCGAGTCTCACTCAAGGCTGCGATGTCAATGTTGTATCTGGCGAGTTCGGATGCAACTAGTGCCGTTCTCCTTTGGGGTCTGTCCGCGTTATCTCTGTCCAGGAGAGTCCTTATGTTCCAAGCACCAATGGTGAGAGGAACGATCCTTGTTTTTTTCTTTTCTTTCTTGTTGTTTCGACCGCTGATGTAGGGTCCCCGCCAGCCGCGGTATGCTGGCCAGGGTGATATGGAGCAGGCAATTTTTAGGGCACCTTTTCTAGCCCCTTCCTCATGCCAGGGAGGTGAGCAGTGCATTCCTAAAGAGGGCTGCTCAGACGCTCAGACGGCTGCCGAGCTCCATCGCTGCTCCTGTCGACGAAGAACGACCCTATGGCCTGAGCCGCCTGCGTGCAGGTCTGCGACTGCGACTGCCAGTGTACCCACACCTGTCGTTTCGTCGCTCGCCTGTCGCCACAGGACTTGGGGGTGATGAAATGATGAAGGATGAAAGGTCATTTTGGATGACTGATGACTTGCGCGATGAGTTTGTTTAAAGTGAAGAGGAGTTGCGCAACGTCAACCTCACTCTCTCGTCCGGGTCCACCAATTTCCAGTGGCAAGACTAAGTCGAGACGACTGGAGGATGAGCACGGATGCAGTGGATGACCAAGATATCCTTTCGGTGTCTCATCTTGCTCTCTGCACTCCACAGTGCGTTGCTGTAACCGCCTTCCTCTCCGTTGAACCGATAGGTTTCTTCCGCAGATTCTGCCGGATCCAGACTTTCGCATGCATGGGTAGACACACCCCGGGGGCCAACTGTGTGTGGCATGCACACAGCACAGTGGAGCTAGATGGCCGTCGGTGGCTCTCCTGAGCCAACGCCCTTTTATAGATCTCCATAAGGGTGTCTAGCCACCCGCCTCACCAGTCCCGGAAGGGAGCGGTGGGAGTGCCGGTTTAGTCGCCGGCAACCCGACCCTGAACAGGTTGTACTGGATTACAGGTTACCAGTAGCAGATCTAATGACCTGACCTGACAGGCTTCTATACCATCAGTTAACGTGAATGCGTTTTTCATTTGAACATACACACACACACATGCACAATCACACACACACACACACACACACACACACACACACACATACACATTCCAGACATACAACTAAACATACATGCCCCCCACTCCCACCCCACACCCCCACTGCAAACACACACACACAAGCACAAGGCAAACAGGCACACAAGCATAACTACGCCACACACAGAAGTACAAACATTCACAAGCACACACACACATACATACAATTGCACACATGTGTGCAACACTTACACACACACACACACACACACACACACACACACACACACACACACACAGAGCCACACACACATATGCATACACATATGCACACACTAACTTTTTCATCAACATTTAAATGTAAAAAACAAGAGAAAGAAAAAAAAGGACTGATTCACACGAAATGATAATCTGCTACACAGAAAGAAAACAGCAACAAAAAACAGAAAACAGAAAAACAAGAAAGAAGTTCATACTTAGCGCTTGCACAAGCACAATCCCTCCTCCTGCATTTTTGTCCACTGGCTTTTCCTGGTTAAGTTTGAACAGGACACGGCGACTGCACGAAATGGAGGAAAAAAACGGCATGAATGTAGGATGAAAATGCGCAAATAATTCATGCATGCACACACTACAGCCACACATAGTAACACAAAGCACACACAAACACACACGCCCCCCACCACCACCACCACCCCCCCCCCACACACACGCACACATGCACCCAGACACACACACACACACACACACACACAAAACACACACAGACAACGCATTCACACACACACAGAGACACACAACACACACAAACAACAACAAACAAAACAAAAAAATCACAACACACACACACAACACACCACACACTGAAAAAAACAAAACAAACAAACAACAACAACAACACAACACAACACACACACACACACACACACACACAGAGCACAACACACAATGGACACACACAGACACACGAATAACATCACACACAAACAACAACAACAACAACACACACACACACACAAACACACACACACACACAACACACACACAAACAACACCACACACACAAACAACACAACACACACACATTAACCCACACTCACACACAACAACCCCCCCCCCTCACTCCCCCCTCCCCCCCTCTCCCCCTTACACACACACAAAAACCATGACACTGACTTCTGTCCTCCCCGGTTGATGACGCAGGAGCCATCATGGCGCTGCTGATAAGCCATCAGCAGTCTGTCCTGAATGTCGGCGTTGTACGTCCGCCAACCCTTCCGCTGTGGGTCCCACCACTGCCACATCCTCCTCGGTGGTCCTGCCATCAGGGTCAGAACCCACCCCACCCCACCCGGAAAATGGAGTATGGCTGCTTACATGGCTGGTGTAAAAACAGTCCGACATGTAAAAGCCCACTTGTCTGGACGAGTGAATGTAGGAGTCGCAGCACACAAATAAAGAAGAAGAAGAAGAATCAGAATTCACTTCTGTTGTTTTTTGTGTGTGTGTGTGTGTTTTTTTTTTATCACACTGTGAAAAATTCAGAGTAAGTGTGGTGAAGTCTGTGATATGTTCAGTTCAGGTACATGACTAGTCAGATCTGGCATACAACCTATGTGACAAAATCACGCAAGACCGAGTCATAGTAAAGCCATAGCAAATCACCTTTCCATTATTCAACACCCCCCACTCCCCCCCACACCCCCCACACACTCTCTCTCTCTCTCTCTCTGTGCATCTGTCTGTCTGTGTGTCTTTTCTCTCCCTCTCTGTCTCTCTTCATGACTTTTCCATTTTTTGGAAACTATTTGATTCACGGGTTGTACCAATGTTGTCATATGGGGCAGAAGTATGGGGCTTATGTAACAATAGTGAAATGGAAAACGTACACACATGTGCTAGAAAACGTTTTCTTTCAGTACCATTGCATTCATCAAATAAAATGATTTATGGTGAAGTTGGTTGTTACCCTTTATTGATCACAACTTGGATTAAATGCATTAAATACTGGCTTAGGCTAACACAGCTTCCTTCTGAAAGAATATGCAAACAAGCGTACATCATGATGGTGAATCTGGAAAGCATAACTGGGCATATTATGTGCAGAATGTTTTGAATGTTCATGGTTTCGGGATTGTTTGGATGTGTCAAGGTGTTAGTGATGTGAAATTATTCTTGTCTGAATTTAAAGATAGACTTATTTCTTCATACAAACAGGATTGGCATTCTCATTTAGAAGATTCAGAAAAATATAGCTGGTTTCTTTCGTTTAAGAGTATATTTGAGATGGAAAAATATATTTCAGTTCTTAACAATAAATGGCACAGACTTAGTCTTGCTCGGTTCAGGCTAAGGGTATTGGGGCTGAATGCCAGTAAAAGATGGTACTCCATTGACACATCTATTTGACCCCCATGCCCTATGTGAAGGGCGCAGACAGAAGACGAAATTCATTTTCTTTTTGTGTGTAACGCCTACAGTGATATCCGTAAAAAATGTGAAGCTTTTAAAGAAAGTGTTTCAGTTGAAAGGGACATCATCCATCTCCTTTTGTCAGATAATGTAAAGATAATTCAGTCACTTGCTAAATTTATCGCCCTTGCTTGGCACTTTCGTAGCAAGAATTGTTCTAAACTTGTAATGCATACACAACAAAAGAATTGCAGTCTCGAAAGTTAAAAAAAACAACATACTAAAGCTTTAACTGTCATAGCGTTTAGGTTGGATGGTCAACTGAAAGAAGCCGACATTTGTATCGTTTTCTAACATGCACGGAGAAAGTGCAAATTAACTGAATATGTATAGGTTTACTTTTCTTTTCAGTTGAGCACGCCATGAGTTTGTCAAACGTGGGTAAAGCCGTTTTCGACAGAAGTGTTTTCTATTGTCTTTCACACATGTTTTTCTTTTTACATAATAATTGATGTGTGCATGGTGATAAGTGAAGGGTGTGTCAGTATTTTTTTCCTTTGATTTTTGCTGATGGGCATTTTATTTTAAGTGAGCCTAAAGAAAATTTTGTTTTTGGTTGAAGCAGATAATAAAGTATTTTGAATTGAACTGAATTGAATTTTAACAGACCTTGTGATTTTCTTTGCAGGGTTGTTGCTGCGACTTTGATATATTCATGCTGTTTGGTTTGTTTTTATGTTGTTAAACGATTATTCTGATGTGTCCCATGCCAATAGGACTGTAATATCAATGGCATTAAAACATTTTTCAGTTTCAGTTTCAGTTTCTCTCTCTCTCTCTCCCCCCAAAGTCCATATCCCAATTCCAAGAACTGACTTGTTCAAATCCAGTCTGGTTTACTCAGGCGCCACCCTATGGAACTCACTCCCAGAAACAATTAAACAACACCATTGCCCAACCACCTTCAAAAAACATTGCCTTTCCCACCTTATGCCATAATGTGTAATGTAAATCGTTCATTTTATTGATACTGTTTGTCAAATGTGTATGGTTGACAGAACCTTCCTCACCCTCTATCCCCCATTCTGATGTGTAATGCGGTGTGTGTTGTGTGTGTTTGTTTCTTTGATTTTGTTAATTTTTTTTCCTATGCATTTTACTAACACCATGCTAGTGCCTGTATGCCGTGTGTGTGTGTGTGTGTGTGTGTGTGTGTGTGTGTGTGTGTGTGTGTGTGTGTGTGTGTGTGTGTGTGTGTGTGTGTTCGTGTGTGCGTGTGTGTGTGTGTGTGTGTCGTGTGTGTGTGTGTGTGTGTGTGTGTGTGTGTGTGTGTGTGTGTGTGTGTGTGTGTGTGTGTGTGTGTGTGTGTGTATGTGTGTGTGTGTGTGTGTGTGTGTGTGTGTGTGTGTGTGTGTTGTTTTGTTTTGATTTATGCATATTTTTTTCCTCTGTTGTGTATCTCTACTAACACCATGCTTTCATTTTATTGAATATTGTGTAGTGTAGACCCTATTCAGGGCAGGGACTGGATGTAAAAAAGCACACCAGTGCTTATCTATTATCCTCGAAATAAAGAATTTGTCTTGTCTTGTCTTGTCTCCCTTCTCAGCCTCTCTCTCTCTGTCTCTCCCTTCTCAGCCTCTCTCTCTGTCTCGCTGTGACTCCCACATTCACTTGTATACACATTGGGCCTTCCCATGTATGACCGTTCTTATCCCCAACATGCAGCCAGTCTTTCATGTTGTTGTATGCCGGGTATGTTCTTGTTTCCAAAAGCCACCAAACGCTGACATGGATTATGGGATCTTTAACGTGAGTATTTGATCTTCTGCATGGGTCTAATACACATGACGGGGGTTCAGGCACATTACCTGAATGATGTGAGGAGAATATGGCAGAAATTTTACCTGACTGATGTGAGGAGAATATGGCGGAAATTTTACCTGAATGATGTGAGGAGAATATGGCAGAAATTTTACCTGAATGATGTGAGGAGAATATGGCAGAAATTTTACCTGAATGATGTGAGGAGAATATGGCAGAAATTTTACCTGAATGATGTGAAGAGAAAATGGCAGAAATTTTACCTGAATGATGTGAGGAGAATATGGCAGAAACTTTACCTGAATGATGTGAGGAGAATATGGCGGAAATTTTACCTGAATGATGTGAGGAGAATATGGCGGAAATTTTACCTGAATGATGTGAGGAGAATATGGCGGAAATTTTACAACCAGACAAGCACATGCACTGTTCCACGCTTTCTCACAATCCCACAATTTATCTCACTTTGAGACAAATTGTGGGGATGACCCCGCACTTTCCCCCTGTTTACCAAAAAGTGTGGTCACACCCACATGCTTTCTCACAATGTGTGAGAAAGCGTGGAAAGTCCCCCTTATTTTTTTATTTTTTATCAAAAACCTTTCCTTTGTCATCAGGGTTGCTTTCTTGTCTTTTTCCAACACAAATCTTAGAGAAAATGAGAGAGAGAAAAAAAAAAAAAAAAAAAGAGAAAGAAGGGGAAGATGACAATGACTATCATGATAATGATGGTGATGTTCATACTGGTTTTAAAAAAAAATGTGAGTGAGCATATGTGTGTGTGTGTGTGTGTGTGTGTGTGTGTGTGTGTGTGTGTGTGTGTGTGTGTGTGTGAGTGTGAGTGTGTGTGTGTGTGTATGTGTGGTTGTGAGTGTGTGTGTATGTGTGTGTGTGTGTGTGTGTGTGTGTGTGTGAGTGAGTGAGTGAGTGAGTGTGTGTGTGTGTGTATGTGAGTGTGAGTGTGTGTGTGTGTGTGAGTGTGTGTGTGTGTGTGTGTGTGTGTGTGTGTATGTGTGTGTGTGTGTGTGTGTGTGTGTGAGTGTGTGTGTGTGTGTGTGTGTGTGTGTGTGTGTGTGTGTGTGTGTGTGTGTGTGTGTGTGTGTGTGTGTGTGTGAGAGCAGTGAGAAAGCATGGGCTAACAGACCATACCTTCAGCAGGATCGAACCCGCCAGTAGCTCCCAGTTCAGACCCGGCATCTGCTCGGTCAGAGAATGACTGTGTCCCAACAAACTCTTCCAGTGGCAGAGAATTTCTGCAGTGGAAAAAAAAAAAGCATCAAAAGTTAGTTTGATCTTCTACAACAACAGCCAAGCCATAGATTTGCACTCTCTTTGTGATTCTGATGCAAAAGTATGACACAGAGCAGGAACTTTGCTCTACAAGTAAATCTGACGTTATCACCCAAAACGAAACACTACTTTGGATTAAATAAAACAGAGGGGAACCTCTGCAGCATAAAAAAAAGAAGGGGGATGAAACAAATTAGAAAAACTGACCGAACTAAGACCCTCACTAGTAGATAAGCATCTGCCACCTTCCTCAGTGTACACATTACATAAATAAACATACAATAAAATCAATGATCAGTTACATCAATACTCAATCGAATTAATGGTTAGTTACATCAATGTAAACAGACAATCTAATCAAAATTATCCCATTAAGGCAAACTCACGTGTCAACAGTCAGCTCCATCTTGCTCTCAGCTCCATACTTGTACTTTCCGATGAACCCGTTTTCCCAGCGAACCTGCAAAGTTATGTCATCACATCATCTTCACATCCGATGAACCCGTTTTTCCAGCGAACCTGCAAAGTTATGTCATCACATCATCTTCACATCCGATGAACCCGTTTTCCCAGCGAACCTGCAAAGTTATGTCATCACATCATCTTCACATATCTCAACATACCTTCCATTTCATCATTGGATTTGTATTATTTGTTAGTTTTGTTTAATCATTCTATTTCATTCCATGATGATGTTTTCCACAAACCTACATTAGGCCCTTGTGACCTGATCTTCTTTTTATGCGTTCCTGGGCTGCAACTCCCATGTTCACTCGTATGTACACAAGTGGGTTTTCATGTGTATGACCGATTTTACCCTGCCATGTAGGCAGCCATACTCAGCTTTTGGGGGAAGGGGGGGGTGCATGCTGGGTATGTTCTTGTTTCCATAACTCACCGAACGCTGACATGGATTACAGGATCTTTAATGTGCGTATTTGATCTTCTGCTTGCGTGTACACATGGGGGAGGGGGGTTCAGGCACTAGCGGGTCTGCACATATGTTGACCTGGGAGATCGGAAAAATCTCTATCCTTTACCCACCATGCGCTGTCACCGAGATTCGAACCCAGGACCCTCAGATTGAAAGTCCAACGCTTTAACCATTCAGCTATTGCGCCCGTCTTACCTGATCAACACACTGGGTTTATATGAAGGTCAGGCATCTGCTCCTTTATCTGTTTGATTTTTTTTCCCCCAAAGCCGAAGTGCTTTAGCTCATATGGACCAGTCTGCATGCTTTGACACCTTCTTGGAACTGAAACTGAAACTTTCACATGTTTCTTCTACACCTGAAGATTGCAAGGCCAACACACATTGTTTTTTGTTGTTGTTTTTTTTATTTGGGTGTGTGTGTGTTTTTTTCTACTTAAAAAAAAAATCAAAAGCAAGCTGTTAATCATGCTGTTGACTTTACCCATATATCAAGACAACCATACTCTGTGTCAGGAGCAGAATGTGATTTTTTTTCCGCGGGACGGTTGGCCTTCGCCGCTTTGTTTGTCGGTCGAGTTAAGTCTTGCTGTGCTTGTGCCCCAGCCTTGATACTTCTCTTTCTCGTTCTCTCTGTATTGACTTCTTCCTCCACCACATGTTTATTATTCATTTTCTTCACTTTATTCGTATCTCAGCTTAGTTTTGTTCAAAACTCATGTATGTTCACGTCTTAACTTCTAGTTATGATGACATCCGTCACATATTCAGTATGTACATGTATCAGGACAGGACTTTATATAAAATTTTCTTGTTGTCCTGTTCATCAATATATGTGTTGTATTGTGACATGTTCCAAATAAAATACTGTTTAAACCAACGTGATTGGTATGATTAATTTTGAATAACAGTGAACAAACAGGATTTTTGTGTGTGTGTGCATTCAACTAAATGTTCACTTGAAAACTGTATGAGGTGTTTATATTATATACAAGACCATATGGAAGCACCTTGAACATGTGATAAGCAGCTATTGTGACTTTTAATGTTTCAAAGAAAACACTGAACTAATCAATTGTTTTATTTGGAAATGATCCAAAACATAAATCGCAAGTGGACAGTGATAACTTGTCCTTTCTAAGTGTGCATTCAATTGGAGCTCTTCTCTCCCCTTTCAGCAAATTCATTTTTGTCTTCTGCTGCTGAAAAAGTTATATAAAAAAAAAAAAAATTAAAAAAAAGATATCCAGCTACAGACACCGATTATGAAGACTGGATTATCATATTATGACAAGCATTTTGTTTTTCTGTTTTAATTTTTATGATACTATTTGCTATTTGATGTTTGGATTCAAAATCTGTTCTTTGCATTTTAGAGGAGTTTTGTGTTTGTTTGTTGGTATGTGTGTGTGTGGGTGTGTTTTTTTTCCCTTTTTTTCCCATTTTTTTCACAAGTATTTTCTTGTTGTTGTCTGTGCATTATGTTTAGTTTAGCTTTTCTCTATGCATGTATGCATTCTGAAATGAAAAATAAAATTGTTTAAAAACGAAAGAAAAAAAAGCAGGCCCTCAAGGCCTGACCAGCGCATTTGGTTTATGCCAAAGTCAGACATCTGCTCTTTGATTTTACAACAGCAGATGCCATGTAGTGTATACAGATATTTTCATACACGTTGACACCTTGAAAAAGAAGCTGGAAGATAAACTCACTTTGACTTTGCCGCTGCGTTTACGGATGACGATCCCTACCCCGTTTCCATCTTCATCTCCGGATTTCCAGTCATCTCCTGTGGGCAGAAAATGCACCTGAATCATTTGAGGAGAACATGGCAGAAATTTTACCTGAATGATTTGAGGAGAATATGGCAGGAAATGTACCTGAATCATCTGAGGTGAATATGGCAGAAAAGTTACCTGAATGATTTGAAAATTTGGCAGGAATTTTACCTCAATGAACTAAGGAGAATATGGCATAAAATTCTACCTGAATGACATGAGGAGAACATGGCAGAAAATGTACCTGAATCATTTGAGGAGAACATGGCAGAAATTTTACCTGAATGATTTGAGGAGAATATGGCAGGAAATGTACCTGAATCATCTGAGGTGAATATGGCAGAAAAGTTACCTGAATGATTTGAAAATTTGGCAGAAATTTTACCTCAATGAACTAAGGAGAATATGGCATAAAATTCTACCTGAATGACATGAGGAGAACATGGCAGAAAATGTACCTGAATCATTTGAGGAGAACATGGCAGAAATTTTACCTGAATGATTTGAGGAGAATATGGCAGGAAATGTACCTGAATCATCTGAGGTGAATATGGCAGAAAAGTTACCTGAATGATTTGAAAATTTGGCAGAAATTTTACCTCAATGAACTAAGGAGAATATGGCATAAAATTCTACCTGAATGACATGAGGAGAACATGGCAGAAAATGTACCTGAATCATTTGAGGAGAACATGGCAGAAATTTTACCTGAATGATTTGAGGAGAATATGGCAGGAAATGTACCTGAATCATCTGAGGTGAATATGGCAGAAAAGTTACCTGAATGATTTGAAAATTTGGCAGGAATTTTACCTCAATGAACTAAGGAGAATATGGCATAAAATTCCACCTGAATGACATGAGGAGAACATGGCAGAAAATGCACTGGAATCATTTGAGGAGAATATGGTAGAAATTTTACCTGAATCATTTGAGGAGAATATGGCAGAAATTTTACCTGAATCATTTGAGGAGAATGTGGCAGAAATCTTACCTGAATGATTGGAGGAGAATATGGCAGAAAATGTACCTGAATGATCTGAGGAGACTATGGCAGAAATTTTACCTGAATCATTTGAGGAGAACATGGTAGAAATTTTACCTGAATGATCTGAGGAGAACATGGCAGAAATTTTACCTGAATGATCTGAGGAGAATATGGTAGAAATTTTACCTGAATGGTCAGATGAGAATATGGCACAAAATTTACCTGAATGATTTTAGGAGAATATGGCAGACATTTTACCTGAATGATTTGAGGAGGACAGGTACAAAATTTACCGGAATGATTTGAGGAGAATATGGCAGAAATTTTATCTGAATCATTTGAGGAAAATATGGCAGAAAATGTACCTGATTCATTTGAGATTACGGCAGAAATTTTACCTGAATGATTTGAGGAGAATATGGCAGAAATTTTATCTGAATGATTTGAGAATATGGCACATTTCATTTTCTTTCTTTTTTTTTTCAGTGTGTGTGTGTGTGTGTGTGTGTTGTGTTTGTGCATGCATGCGTGTGAATGTGTGTGTGTGTGTGTGTGTGTGTGTGTGTGTGTGTGTGTGTGTGTGTGTGTGCATGCATGCATGCATGTGTGTGTGTGTGTGTGTGTGTGTGTGTGTGTGTGTGTGTGCGTGTGCGTGCATGCATGCTTGTGTGTGTCTGTGTGTATGTGTGGGAGGGTGGGTGTGTGTGTGTGTGAGTGTGTGTATTGTGAGTATATGTGTGAATTGTTATCTCTATCCATCTATTGTCCTATGCGTGTGTACAAGAGTCATGAGATGTCTTTCCAAACACAACGCATCTGTCCAGAAAAAGTAATGAAAAATGTATTCAGAGTTCAACTCTGGGCAGGTGGGGCTTAATATGTTTTACTTTTTTAATTTTTTAGTTCAATGCTTGTCATGTTGGTATATGTCAGACCTGACTGTGGGCTGAAATATTGCAGTGTGTAAGTAATAAGCCTTTGTATTGCATTGTATTACGTTGCATTGTGTTGTGTTGCGTTGTGTTGCATTGCATTGCACTGCCCTGCCCTGCATTGCATTGTATTGCATTGCATTGTATTGTATTGCATTGTATTGTGTTGCAGTGCAGTGCAGTATAGTGTAGTGTAGTGAAGTGTAGTGCAGCGGATCGTGCTGTGCTGTGCTGTGCTGTGACGTGTTGTGCTGTGTTGCATGGTATGGTATGGTATGCAATGGTATCTATGCTATACAATGGTATGGCATGTTGTGGTGTATGGCATAGTATTGCATTGTATTGTGCTGTGTGTATGATATATGACATTGCATTGTACTGCAATTGCACTGTGTGGTACCACATTGTATTCTGTTGCATTCTATTGTATTCTGTTGCAATGTATTCTACAGAATTCTGTTGCATTATGTTCTACTGCATTCTGTTGCAGTGTAGCCAATCAAATTCTGTTGCGTTGTATACTATCAAATTCTATTGCATTGTATTCTGTCGTATTCTCTTGCATTGTGTTCTATAGTATTCTGTCGCACTGTATTCTATGGCATTATGTTACATTGTATTCTACAGTATTCTGGTGCACTGTATTCTATAGTATTCTGTTGCATCACATTCTGTCATATTCTGTTGCATTGCATTCTACAGTATTCTGTTGCATTGTATTCTACAGTATTCTGTTGCATTGTATTCTACAGTATTCTGTTGCAATGTATTTTACAGTATTCTGTTGCATTGTATTCTATAATATTCTGTTGCATTGTATTCTTTGTATTTTATAGTATTATGTAGCACTGTATTCTATTCCAATGTATTCTATAGTATTCTGTGCATTATATTCTATAGTATTCTGTTGCACTGTATTTTATAGTAGTCTGTTGCATTGTATTCTATGGTATTCTGCTGCACTGTATTCTACAGTATTCTGTTGCGTTGTATTCTATAGTATTCTGTTGCAGTGTATTCTATAGTATTCTGGTGCACTGTATTACTATAGTATTCTGTTGCATTGTATTCTATAGTATTCTGTTGCACTGTATTCTATGGCATTCTGTTGCATTATATACATTCTGTTGCATTGTATTCTATATTATTCTGTTGCACTGTATTCTATAGTATTCTGTTGCACTGTATTCTATAGTATTCTGTTGGACTGTATTCTATAGTATTCTGTTGCACTGTATTCTATTCTGTTGCACTGTATTCTACAGTATTCTGTTGGACTGTATTCTACAGTATTCTGTTGCACTGTATTCTATAGTATTCTGTTGCACTGTATTCTATGACATTCTGTTGCATTGTACACATTCTGTTGCATTGCATTCTACAGTATTCTGTTGTACCGTGTAATATTCTGTTGCATCATATCCTATTGACTGCATTCTGTTGCATTGTATTCTACCGTATTCTGCTGCACTGTATCCCACAGCACTGCAGAAACACAGAGACCCCATACCTCGTCTCACTTGCACACCAATCTCAATCAGCTCAGACTCCGCCAAGACCCTGGGCTCATCAGTCTGCACCACATCCACGAAGTCACTGGGGTCGTAGCGATAGACATTGTTGGTTCCATTGTCCCACATCACGTGTAGCCAGCCTGCCAATAACACACAACACAGCAGCAGGGGCTACAATCCTGGCTGCATGATGCCGCTCAGTTACTTCCCTTACTCCTGTCTTTATTAAAAAAAAAAAGAGACTATTTTAACATTGTCTTTTCAATGATGATGATGATGATGATGAACATAATTGTAACAATGATAATGCAGCTGAGAATAGTGATGCTGATGGCGATAACAAATGATAATGATAATAGTAATAACGAAAACAATCACAAAAACAACCAAATTAATGCTACTACTAAAAATAATAATGATGATAAGAAGAAAAAGGAGGAAGAGGAGGATGACAACATATCAACAACAATAATAACATTTTTTTAGATACTGGGTATTTACATGGTAGTTCACAGCACATACAGGCCTAAATACTGGGTGATTACACAGTGGTTTTCAGCACATACAGGCCTAAATACTGAGTGATTACACAGTGGTTTTCAGCACATACAGGGCTAAATACTGGGTGATTACACAGTGGTTTTCAGCACATACAGGGCTAAATACTGGGTGTTTTACACAGTGGTTTTCAGCACATACAGGGCTAAATACTGGGTGATTACACAGTGGTTTTCAGCACATACAGGGCTAAATACTGAGTGATTACACAGTGGTTTTCAGCACATACAGGGCTAAATACTGAGTGATTACACAGTGGTTTTCAGCACAGCACATACAGGGCTAAATACTGAGTGTTTACACAGTGGTTTTCAGCACATACATGGCTAAATACTGAGTGTTTACACAGTAGTTAAAAGCACATACAGGCCTAAATACTGAGTGATTACACAGTGGTTTTCAGCACATACAGGCCTAAATACTGGGTGATTACACAGTGGTTTTCAGCACATACAGGACTAAATACTGGGTGATTACACAGTGGTTTTCAGCACATACAGGGCTAAATACTGAGTGTTTACACAGTAGTTAAAAGCACATACAGGGCTAGATACTGAGTGTTTACAAGTAGTTTGCATACATCATTAAATACTGGGTGTTTACAAGTAGTTTGCATACATCATTAAATATGGGTGTTTACAAGTAGTTTGCATACATCATTAAATACTGGGTGTTCGCAAGTAGTTTGCATACATCATTAAATACTGGGTGTTCGCAAGTAGTTTGCATACATCGTTAAATACTGGGATTTTACAAGTAGTCTGCATACATCATTATAAACTGGGTGTTTGCAAGTAGTTTGCATACATCGTCAAATACTGGGTGTTTCCATGACAGTTTACAGAACATACAGAGCTAGATAATGGTAGTTTACAAGATAGTTTGCATACAGCGCTAAATACTGGGTGTTTACACAGTTGTTTACAGTATATACAGAGCTAGATACTGGCGTTAACACGACAGTTTACAGTACATACAGAGCTAAATACTGGGCGTTTACAAGGCAGTTTACAGTATATATGACGCCTTATACTGAGGGTTTACAAAGCAGTTTACAGTACACACAGCGCCTGATACTGGGTATTTACATGACAGTTTACAGTACATACATCGCCTGATACTGGGCATTACATGGCAGTTTACAGTATATACGACGCCTTATACTGAGGGTTTACAAAGCAGTTTACAGTACACACAGCACCTGATACTGGGTATTTACATGACAGTTTACAGTACATACATCGCCTGATACTGGGCGTTTACAAGGCAGTTTATATTACATACGGCGCCTGATACTGGGCGTTTACATGAAAGTCTACATTACATACAGCACCTGATACTGGGTAATTTACAAGGCAGTTTACAGTACATACAGGGCTAGATACTGGGTGTTTATATGACAGTTTACAGTACACACAGAGCTAAATACTTGGTAATTACATGACAGTTTACAGTACATACAGAGCTAAATACTGGGCGTTTACAAGACAGTTTACAGTGCATACAGTGCCTGATACTGGGCGTTTATGCAACAGTTTACAGTACATACAGGTCTAGATACTGGGCATTCACACGACAGTTTCCAGTACATATGGCGCCTGATACTGGTTGTTTTGATGACAGTTTACAGTACATACAGCACCTGATACTAGGCGTTTACAAGGCAGTTTATATTACATACGGCGTCTGATATTGGGCATTTACATGACAGTCTACATTACATACAGCACCTGATACTGGGCGCTTACGCAACAGTTTACAGTACATACAGGGCTAGATACTGGGCGTTTACACAACAGTTTACAGTACATACAGCGCCTGATACTGGGGGTTTACATGACAGTTTACAGTACATACAGGGCTAGATACTGGGCGTTTACACAACAGTTTACAGTACATACAGCGCCTGATACTGGGGGTTTACATGACAGTTTACAGTACATACAGCACCTGATACTGGGGGTTTACATGACGGTTTACAGTACATACAGCACAAGCGGCCTACCGTCTCTCTTCTTCCTGTGCTGGATGACAGTGCCAGGACCATCGGTGTCCTGGTTGTTCCACTTCCAGGAAGGCCCCCGCCTCACTCTGGTCCCCAGGGGCAAAAGGGCTCCGGCATCCACCAGCTCTGTGTGGGAACAAACAGCGCTCAGTTTCACTTTCACTTTTCAAGAAGGATAGTTTGCGCTTCTCCATTGCACGGCACTGGCAGTTCTGCACATAAGTTGATCTGGGAGATTGAAAAAACAACAAAACCCCCCAATTATTTCATAATAATAAACAGCACTCAGTTTCACTTTCACTTTTCAAGAAGGATAGTTTGAGCTTGTTCATTACACTGCACTGGCAGGTCTGCACATAAGTTGATGTGGGAGGCTGAAAAAACAACAACAAAAAAACATTATTTCATAATAATAAACAGCACTCAGTTTCACTTTCACTTTTCAAGAAGGATAGTTTGAGCTTGTTCATTACACTGCACTGGCAGGTCTGCACATAAGTTGATGTGGGAGGTTAAAAAAACCAACCAAAAAAACATTATTTCATAATAATAAGCAGCGCTCAGTTTCACTTTCACTTTTCAAGGATGATAGTTTGCACTTGTCCATTGTACGGCACTGGCAGGTCTGCACATAAGTTGATGTGGGAGGTTAAAAAAACCACAAAAAAACCACCATTATTTCATAATAATAAGCAGCGCTCAGTTTCACTTTCACTTTTCAAGGATGATAGTTTGCACTTGTTCATTGTACGGCACTGGCAGGTCTGCACATAAGTTGATGTGGGAGGTTAAAAAAACCACAAAAAAACCACCATTATTTCATAATAATAAGCAGCGCTCAGTTTCACTTTCACTTTTCAAGGAGGATAGTTTGCGCTTGTTGATTACACGGCAATGGCAGGTCTGCACATAAATTGATCTGGGAGACTGAAAAAACAACAAACCCCCCCAATTATTTCATAATAATAAACAGCACTCAGTTTCACTTTCACTTTTCAAGGATGATAGTTTGCACTTGTTCATTGTACGGCACTAAATTGACCTGGGAGGCTGAAAAAACAACAAAACCCCCCAATTATTTCATAATAATAAACAGCGCTCAGTTTCACTTTCACTTTTCAAGGATGATAGTTTGCACTTGTTCATTGTACGGCACTAAATTGACCTGGGAGACTGAAAAAACAACAACCCCCCCCAATTATTTCATAATAATAAACAGCACTCAGTTTCACTTTCACTTTTCAAGGAGGATAGCTTGCGCTTCTTCATTACACGGCACTGGCAGGTCTGCACATAAGTTGATGTGGGAGGTAACAACGAAAAAAAACATTATTTCATAATAATAAGCAATGCTCAGTTTCACTTTCACTTTTCAAGGAGGATAGTTTGCGCTTCTTCATTACACGGCAATGGCAGGTCTGCACATAAATTGACCTGGGAGGCTGAAAAAACGACAACAAAACAACAACATTATTTCATAATAATAAACAGTTCTCAGTTTCACTTTCACTTTTCAAGGAGGATAGCTTGCGCTTCTTCATTACACGGCAATGGCAGGTCTGCACATAAGTTGATGTGGGAGGTAACAACCAAAAAAACATTATTTTATAATAATAAGCAGCGCTCAGTTTCACTTTTCAGGAGGATAGTTTGCGCTTGTTCATTACACGGCACTGGAAGGTCTGCACTAAAGTTGATCTGGGAGGTTATAAAAACACAACAACAACAACAACAACCCCCCCCCCCCACCCCCCCCGTCCACCCTTAATCCACCAGTTTCAGTTCTGAGGAGACATCAAAGTGTGTGGACTTATCCATATACACAACACCACATCTGTTGATGGTTTGGGTTTGGTTTTTGTTTGTTTGTTTGTTTGTTTATTCATTTTTAAAAATTATTATAAAGAAATGTGGAGCTGTCTAACATAACCTACGCATAATTTGTATTTGTATTTCTTTTTATCACAACATATTTCTCTGTGTGAAATTCGGGCTGCTCTCCCCAAGGAGAGCGCGTCACTACACTACAGCGCCACCCTTTTTTTTTTTTGTATTTTTTCCTGCATGCAGTTTTATTTGTTTTTCCTATCGAAGTGGATTTTTCTACAGAATTTTGCCAGGAACAACCCTTTTGTTGCCATAGGTTCTTTTACATGTGCTAAGTGCATGCTGCACATGGGACCTCGGTTTATCGTCTCATCTGAATGACTAGCGTTCAGAACACCATTCAAAGTCTAGTGGAAGGGGAGAAAATATTGGCAGCTGAGCCATGATTCGAACCAGTGCGCTCAGATTCTCTCGCTTCCTAGGCAGACACGCTACCTGTAGGCCATCGCTCCACATAAACCCAATGCACTGGTGAGGCCTTCGGAGCCCACCACAGGTCTGCATATTGAGAAGAAAGAGAAACACCCGTAGGTCCAGTCTTTGCCTGGACTAGGCTGATGCTGGAGAAAGGTCCAGTGACGGTGAGGAAAGACCCACTGACCACAGAGAAAGTCCTGTTGACAGTGGGAAAGACTACAACTTGGGATTCTCTCTTGAGGGCACATAAGACCGTGTGACTGTGTCTGGAGTGGCACTGTCTTCATCTGTCTGTGGGCAGGGGCGGTTTGGTCTGTGGGGTGTGCTCAGCAGCTGGAGGGTGGTGTCTTTTGCCAGTGGGCTCTGCAGTCATGAAATACTGGCTGGTACACCCATAGGGATACTTCTTTTAAGGCTGTCGCGAGTTGCATCCTGTGGTCTCTCTTTTGCCTCTGTTTGAGAGCAGTTATGTTCCTTGAATTCTTAATGGAGTGTCCTGTGCGTGCCTGCACCCATCGTGAACACAGCTCAGGCCTCCAAGGGTGGTGAGGATTGTGCCAAGGGCAGATGGAGACAGTGCTTCTCTGGGTCCTCCCCAGCACCTATGGGTGTTTCTCTTTCTTCAACGCATTGGTCAGTCCTTGGGAGCCTACCACAGGCCTGCATATTGAAATCATAGAAGAAAAAAAGAAGAAAAAAAAAAAGAGAGAAAAAAAAGAGGAAAAGTTAAGTTTCAGTTTCAAGGATGTGTCAAAGCATGTGGACTAAACCATACATGTATCTGCTTCTCACTATCTTCAGATGCCTGAATAACGTATACAACAACATGCTGGTCAGGCTTTGAGAACTTTCAGTTTCAAGAAGGTACTCGGTGTCACAGCACACAGTCTGATCCAAATATACCACATCTGCTTTTGTTAAAAAAGAAGAAGAAAAAAAAGAACACTCACACACACACTACACACAATACACACACACACACACACACATATATAGAGAGAGAGACAGACAGACAGACAGAGAGAGACGTGGATAGATACATATTATCAATCTCTCTCTCTCTCTCTCTCTCTCTCTCTCTAATATATATATATATACACCTCTCTCTCTCTCTCTCTCTCTCTCTCTCTATATATATATATATATATATAGAGAGAGAGAGAGAGAGAGAGAGAGAACTCAGAACTCAGAAATGTTTTATTGTAGAAGGCCTTCTGACCCATTACAATGTTGAGCACACACACACACACACACACACGCATGCGCGCACGCGCGCGCACACACACACACACACAGAGTGAGAGAGAGAGAGAAAAAGACATAGATATAGATACAAGTAATGAAATAATTAAACAAAGTAAACAAATAATTAAACACGTTAGAAATAAAAGATACTAACATGCAAATGATTGAAATAAAACAAAAATAAACATGGCCACATTCAGCAAACTTGTGTGCACCTGCACATGCGTGCATACTCAACACAAGCATGCATTTGCACGCACACATACACATAAACATACACACACACACACACACACATATACAAACACACACACACACACACACATACAAACACACTCACACAAACACACACACACACACACAAAATCTCACACATTCAAGACACAATTAACAATTAACGAACTATGCATCACTCGGCTTTTGGCAGACTAACCTATGTCTTCAAAGACATTGTCGAAATCATCAGCATCCCCAGTTTCGTTCTCTGGGTCTTTTTGCTTCTTTCGCACTTCCTCGATGATGTAATCCTGTGAAACAAACACATTCTGGAGTCATATCTTGAGAGACAATGACCCCTTTCACTGCCAAGTTTCTGTGTGAAAAACACTCCCCAGCACCAAGTATTCTAGACTCTGTGCTCTCAGTCTCACACAATTCGGTAAATGTCAAAACAACGCTATCGACTTGTTCACTTCAAACTTGGTCAGAAGACGAAGGTTAGTTATTGTTCAACTGTGCGGAAAACTGACTGAAGCTGTGTTACAGTGTGATAAATGGTCCCTTAAACATGGCTCCTTAATGTTGACTTAAGTCACCAAATGACGGTGAACTACCTGATCGATTAAAATTGCCTACGGTGGTGAAAGAGTTAAATAGTTACAACTGATCAGAATGAAAGTTGAATATCTTCCTCTTCTTCTTCTGCGTTCGTGGGCTGCAACTCCCACGTTCACTCGTATGTACACAAGTGGGCTTTTATATGTATGACCGTTTCAACCCTGCCATGTAGGCAGCCATGCTCTGTTTTCAGGGGTATGTTCAAGGCATCTGTAATGTACAGTCAAGACAGACACTCACAGGTAATTATATACATGCGCTGAGGTTTTTGTTGTTGTTGTAAATACCTGTAATAAATATCGAAACAAGCAATCGGCTGCAATGAGATGTTTTGATCATTGGTTGTTTTTTGTTGTTGTTTAAATACCTGTAACACATATCAAGACAACCAGTCAAAGATAACCACAAGCACTGCCAAATATGCCCAGCAAATTCATTTTGTTTGCAAACGGTATAACATGTTAAAGTTTAAGAGTCCTGAACCTTTTTACAGCTGTCTGGGCAGTGAATACATATCCACTGTGGGGGCAGGGCAAAACAGAAAGCCATAGCCTTAATGGCAGGGGTGGCCATTACCATTATATTCCGGTTCAAAGGTATTACAATGAAGTTTTCACTCCCATCTGTCACTACAATGAATTATTCACAAACATCTACACATATGCATTACACACACACACACACACACACTCTCAGACTATCATCAAATTAATTACGGACGAAGTATTGTTCTAATGTCAAGTGCATATGCTTTAGTAACCTGATGATTAAGCATATAATTTTTTTTACTGTAGCTTGATGAAGCGTTATGTACACGAAAGTGTGTCTTCACAAGTGACTGAGAACGTTGATGTTTTTGACTTTCTGCATTCATTATCAGTTGCTCCACTTGTCAGTTTAACGACTTCTCTTTTACAAAGTCCTTTAAGTAATTTCCTGTAATTGCATTTAGATTTTTTTTCACCCTCATTTCACCCTCATTTGCCCAGTTTCCCCCAACCCTCCATTCATTCACATCTCCCACCCCTTCTAACCGATAATACTCAAATGTATTCATAAATACTTTAACAAAATGTCTTCAATCACCGATATGTGTGACGGGACATTAAACAAAAATTCCTCCTTCCACACACACACACACACACACACACACACACACCAAAGTGCATTCTTACCTTTTCAGCATCATCCGAATCACCAGCGAGAGCATTGACGATAGAGAGGATCTGCTGGCCTGTTTCGTACATGTCTTTGTGTTTGCGGACCATCTTGTACACACACCCAATAGCCTCCTGAAAAATGGGAACAAACTCTATGCGATAACGCCCCCCTCCACACACACCCCCCATCCCCCCCCCCCCCCCCCACACACACACACAAATGCTGAAATAAATTGGCACAAGTCAGTTACTACTGTTAATGTGTCCTTTTTTTTGTGAGTGCATTGTTATAATATAACCCCCTTTCCTGTTAAGCCAAATACTCTAGGTACATTTTTTTTTCTTTCTTTTTTTTTTTGGTCAATAACATTAAGTATTTAGCTCCTTTCCTCTTAAGTCAAACACTCTATACAATTTTTGTTGTTGTCATTTACGTTATAGACTAAGCCACTTTCCTGATAAGCCAAACACTGTAAGTAGATTTTTTATCGCTTTGTGTGTGTGTGTGTGTGTGTGTGTGTGTGTGTGTGTGTGTGGTTGTGTACTTAATCTACAATGATAGAATCTAAATTTAATAGACAAACAGATAAACATGAGTAAGCAACCCCCCCTGCATCCCCCCCCCCCCCAAAAAAAAAACAACCCAAAAAAACAAAACAAAACAAAAACAACAAAAAAAAACAAAAACAAAACAAAAGAAGAATAAATGAATGAATAAAACAGATGGCTAAATGAATACATAAATAAATTAAACGAAGAAACAAAGACAGAAAGAAAGAACAATAAAAAGAAACAAACAAACAAACAAATATATAAATGATTGATAAATAAATAAATAAACAAATAAATAAATACATGACTGAATGATTAAGTAAAGAAACAAACAAAGAAACAAGTAACTACATAGTAAAATGAAACATGATGGCAGACTTTACTGAATAGAGATATATCACTGGGGCACTGTGTGTGTGTGTGTGTGTGTGTGTGTGTGTGTGTGTGTGTGTGTGTGTGTGTGTGTGTGTGTGTGTGCAAAATGACATGGAGAATGAAATAGAATCACTGTGTGTGTTGGAAAGGTATCATCCCCCCGACCCCCCAGCCCAAACGTTATCTTGATCCAGTCTGACAGAATGTGAAGCATTTTATGGCATTTTCTGACTTCATCTCAATTTGTGACTCACCTACATCCTGTAGTATTGGCTGCACTTTGATTCCTTTCTCACATGCATCCTTTTGCTCTTGCTGACTTCATCCCAGTTTGTGTCTCACATGCATCCTATAGTATTTGCTGACTTCTCTACAATTTGTGTCTCACATGCATCCTATAGTATTTGCTGACTTCTCTACAATTTGTGTCTCACATGCATCCTATAGTATTTGCTGACTTCTCTACAATTTGTGTCTCACATGCACCCCATAGTATTTGCTGACATCTCTACAATTTGTGTCTCACATGCATCTTATAATATTTTCTGTCTTCTCTACAATTTGTGTCTCACATGCATCCCATAGTATTTGCTGACTTCTCTACAATTTGTGTCTCACATGCATCTTATAATATTTGCTGACTTCTCTACAATTTGTGTCTCACATGCATCTTATAATATTTGCTGACTTCTCTACAATTTGTGTCTCACATGCAGCCTATATTTCTTGCTCACTTCTCTACAATTTGTGTCTCACATGCATCCTATATTTCTTGCTCACTTCTCTACAATTTGTGTCTCACATGCATCCCGTAGTATTTGCTGACTTCTCTACAATTTGTGTCTCTCTCACATGTATCCAACAGTATTTGCTGACTTCTTTACAATTTGTGTCTCACATGCATCTTATAATATTTGCTGTCTTCACTCATATTTCTTTCTCACCTGCATCACATTGTCCTTCCTGACTTCCTTCCAATTTGTGTCTCAAATGCATCTTCCAGAGCTTGCTAACTTCTCTCCATTTCCTTTCTCAACTGCACCTTCAAGTATTTGCTGTCTTCACTCAGATTTCTTTCTCAACTGCATTATATTATCCTTCCTGTCTTCACACCAATTTTGGACTCACCTGCACCTTGTAGTACCTGCTGACTTCATTCACATTCTGCTTCTCCACCACCTTCCCTCCACTGAGTGCTGCCAACGACTCCATGAAGGGCTGGGAACAAATAACGCGCATGAAAGTCTGTGTGTCGTTACACGCATAGTTATCCATCCAATGTTATCCATACAGTGTGAAAACTGTCGTTACAAGTATAGTTATCCATCCAATGTTATCCATACAGTGTGAAAACTGTCGTTACAAGTATAGTTATCCATCCAATGTTATCCATACAGTATTATTCCTACCATATGAAAACTGTCGTTACAAGTATAGTTAACTGTCCACTGTTATCCATACAGAGTGAAAACTGTCCTTACAAGTGTAGTTAATCATCCATCCAATGTTATCCATAAAATGTGAAAAATGTCACTACAAATATAGTTATCCATCCAATGTTATCCATGCAGTGTGAAAACTGTGATTACAGTTATAGCTATCCATGCAATATAATCCATCTAATGTTATCCATACGTGAAAAGCTGACAACAGATCCATTTGGAAAGCAATCAATCAGTTAAGCAATAACGGCATAACTTCTAGATCTATGCCACTTACAGACTTATCTCCTCACACACTTAATACTCATTTCAGTGAAATAGCTAGCACAACAATAGTATCTGATATATCAACTAGTATCGATCTTGAAATTTTGCAAGAGTATTGCGCATCAAAGAATGTATCATCGGACTGGAATATCCCTCTAATGGGAGTGCATGAAGTTTAGAATGCTTTGATTAATTTAAAACAAACGCATACTCGTGGCATAATTGAGTCTCACATAAATCATGCATCCACTCAGTGGGATTCTGCAAGTGAAACATTCTCAGGCCACTCTCTAGTCTTCACAGACGTGCAATAAAATTAGTTCTGAAATCCTCCACATTGACACCAGACGACTATACTGTGTTGGATATTCTCCCATTGAAATGGAAATTAAAATACAACAAAGTAGTTTTATGTTCAAAATTTTATCTGGTTGTGCCCTACCCTCCACTGTCAGTAAATTTCAAATAAACAAAAATCACCATGTCCATAAGATTATGTTACCCCATCCGATAATTGATCTGTTCAAATCTAGTCTGTCATATTCAGGTGGTTTATTGTGGAATAATATATCAGTCATTTTCAATGTCCAAACTAGTCTTAATGTATTTTAAAAAAAAGAAAAAGAAAAAAAAAGTGCCATTCAGAACTCATGAAAGAATTTGCAGATACAATGTCTTAACCTTTCCCACTCTCACACTCAGTGTGTCTGCCTGTCTGCCTCTGTGTCTGTCTGTCTGTCTCTGTCTCTCCCTCTCTGTCTGATCTAAGATTTATCTGTGCATGTACTTATGTTCTTTTTTGTGACATAATTTGAAATTTATTCATGTAATGTTATGCCTTTGTATTGAGTATATATTTTCCCTTTTCATGAGGGCAGGATGAAAACAAGCCCTTGGCTTATTCCTTTTTTCCCCTCAATAAAAAAGGTTCTTTCGTTCATACAATGTGAAAACTGTCGTTGCAAGTATACTTTTCCATCCAATGTAATCCATCCAAAGTTATCCATACAATATGAAAACTATCATCACAAGTACATTTATCCAGCCAATCTTACATATACAATGTTATCAATACAAAGTGAAAACTGACGTTACAAGTGTATTTATCCATCCAATGTTATCCATACAATGTGAAAGACGGGCGCAATAGCCAAGTGGCTAAAGCGTTGGACTGCCAATCTGAGGGTCCTGGGTTCGAATCACGGTGACGGCGCCTCGTGGGTAAAAGGGTGGAGATTTTTACGATCTCCCAGGTCAACATATGTGCAGACCTGCTAGTGCCTGAACCCCCTTCGTGTGTATATGCAAGCAGAAGATCAAATATGCACGTCAAAGATCCTGTAATCCATGTCAGCATTCGGTGGGTTATGGAAACAAGAACATACCCAGCATGCACACCCCCGAAAACGGAGTGTGGCTGCCTACATGGCGGGGTAAAAACGGTCATACACGTAAAAGCCCACTCAAGTGCATACGAGTGAACGCAGAAGAAGAAGAAGAATGTGAAGACTGTCCTTACAACGATGGTTATACATCTAATGTTATCCATACGATGTGAAAACTATCATTACTGTTATACAATGTGAACGACCGTCACAAGTGCAGTAATCCATTCAGTGTTATCTATTCATTATCATTATTATTATAACGGTTGTTATTATTATTATTGTCATTATTATTATTGTTAATATTCAAGTCCAGAAACATAATTATCTTTTTTGGGGGGATGGTGGAGGGGGAGGGTGCAGGGGGGGGGTTGTATTCTGTACTTATTATCTTTTTTTTCCCTTATTATTATTATTCTTATCATCATCATTATCATTGTTAATGTTGATTCTGTTATTATCATTATTGTGTGTGTGTGTGTATATGTATATATATATATATATATATATATATGTTCTTTACTATCGTCATTGTTATTATCATCATCATTATCATTACAATAATTACTATTTTTTCAAAGACTGTCATTCTGCCCAAGTTTCCTGAGAACTAGACACCAGTCCCAGTGTAGGATCCACCATGAGAGTAACAGAGGGGGCGTGTCCCTCACCCTGTCGGCGTTGCTCCCAATGGGAATCCAGAAGATGGGCAGAGGGGTCGTCTTGTGTTTCTTGGAGGCAAACTCTGAAATCAGTTGCACCAGGGAAAACTTCACCTGCAAACAGGAAAGTCAGTAAGTCAGTTCCTTCCTTCCTTCTTTCTTTCCATCTTTCTTTCTGTCTTTCTTTCTTTTCTTTTCTATCTATCTATCTATCCGTCTGTCCATCTATCTATTTATCTATCTACCTATCTGGCTATGTGTCTGTCTGTCTATCCATCTATCTGGCTGTCTATCTGTCTATCTATAAGGTGCAGGAGTGTGGTATTGCATTATTAAAGATGTACACACCTCATCAACTTCACTCTGTCTGTCTGAAATATTACGTCAAAGCTGGTGCGCATGCCTCCTTCGCTGTGCTGTGTACATCTGATATATCATGTTGTCATGTATTGCAGGACACCAGTAGTGTTACACATGTTCACAAAATGTTTAGTTTGAGCTGAACGCAACCATTCTTGTTACATGAACTGAACTGCTCCTTTTCATAAAATGTGATTATAATGTTCACTGGTTTAAAAAACAACAACAACAACAACAAAACAAAACAAAAAAAACCAAAAAAAACACGTGATTTTTGTGAGTTCACAAGTTATTCTTGTGGCTGTTTTTGTTCAGCTTAGAAGATTCTGATTCTGAGCCCAGAACAGTTCACATGAGACTTGCTCTTGGCTCAGAATTTGTCCAAACGCAGTGACGCCTCTTTGATAAACTGAACTGAAACTGTAAGAGTGTGATATCACATTGACACTCACTGAAGTTGTGCATACCTCATTGACATTGCTCTGAACATCTGGTCCCTTCTCTGATGACTCATCAGTGGGCCGCCCGTCAGTGAAGAACACGACACGAGGTCGCACACGGTGACAGCCAGCCACATTGACCACCCCACCTGTTTTCCATAACGGCATTTATAAAGATGGCAAATGTCTGCTAGAAAGATCACATCTTTGAAATCAAAGTAACAAGCCCCAGTGTGTTTTCCATTTCAGCATTTATAACGATGGCAAATGTCTGCTGGAAAGATTATGAATTTGAAATCAAAGTTACAAGCCCACACCTGTTTTCCATAACGGCATTTATAAAGATGACAAATGTCTGCTGGAAAAATTATGAATTTGAAATCAAAGTTACAAGCCCACACCTGTTTTCCATAACAGCATTTATAAAGATGGCAAATGTCTGCTGGAAAGATTATGAATTTGAAATCAAAGTTACAAGCCCACACCTGTTTTCCATAACGGCATTTATAAAGATGGCAAATGTCTGCTGGAAAAATTATGAATTTGAAATCAAAGTTACAAGCCCACACCTGTTTTCCATAACAGCATTTATAAAGATGTCAAATGTCTGCTAGAAAGATCACATCTTTGAAATCAAAGTAACAAGCCCCAGTGTGTTTTCCATAACAGCATTTATAAAGATGGCAAATGTCTGCTGGAAAGATTATGAATTTGAAATCAAAGTTACAAGCCCACACCTGTTTTCCATTTCAGCATTTATAAAGATGGCAAACGTCTGCTAGAAAGATTATGAATTTGAAATCAAAGTTACAAGCCCACACCTGTTTTCCATTTCAGCATTTATAAAGATGGCAAATGTCTGCTAGAAAGCTTACATATTTGAAATCAAAGTAATAAGGCCCTTCCTGTTTTCCATTTCAGCATTTATAAAGATGGCAAATGTCTGCTAGAAAGATTATGAATTTGATCTCAAAGTTACAAACCCACGCATGTTTTCCATTTCAGCATTTATAAAGATGGCAAATGTCTGCACAAGAGTGGGCTTTTATGTGTATGACCGTTTTTACCCCGCCATGTAGGCAGCCATACTCTGTTTTCGGGGGTGTGCATGCTGGGTATGTTCTTGTTTCCATAACCCACCGAATGCTGACATGGATTACAGGATCTTTAACATGCGTATTTGATCTTCTGCTTGCATATACACACGAAGGGGGTTCAGGCACTAGCAGGTCTGCACATATGTTGACCTGGGAGATCGTAAAAATCTCCACCCTTCACCCACCAGACGCCGTCACCGTGATTCGAACCCGGGACCCTCAGATTGACAGTCCAATGCTTTAACCACTCGGCTATTGTGCCCATCTGAGTTAAGGAACAAAACCCTTCTTTTATCATCCACTAGCTTCCAGCCACAAGGCAATCTGAGCACCCCCTTCATCCTAGCACCACCTCCACCAGACTCTATGATAGATAGCTTCCGTCCTCACAGAACACTCACATCTCACCTTCAGAATTTGGAGAATAAGAAACAGAACTATGTCTGAGTATGGTTTGTGTCAATGGCAGCCCAAAAAAGGACAGTAACAGCCCTTCACTAACAAGCACATCTCGTAGTAATGATAATACTGCTGTAGTAGCTGCTATGAAGTAGCAGTAGTAGCTACTGCTTTAATTAACTCATTCTATTCCAGGTACTAGTTAACTTGTACACTGATTACTTCACCTTATTATTGCTTGGTACAGCTGGCATTCCAAACTGAACCTTCTACAGATTCCAGAAAAATAAAAACGAAGCTTCATTTAACTGATAAAATCAACAATTCTCCATCAATTTTCGCTGTTTTAGTAAACCACCTTACATTTTAGTGCAGTGGTCTCATGCAGTGCTGGTCCAGGTGAGCTGTAGCAGGCATGTAGCTGTGGGGTAGAGTGAGTTAATCTGACTGTAACTAGGCTAACCACTACAAGGTCGCAATAGCCGAGTGGTTTAAGTGTTGGACTTTCAATCTGAGGGTCCCGGGTTCGAATCACGGTGACGGTGCCTGGTGGGTAAAGGGTGGAGATTTTTCTGATCTCCCAGGTCAACATATGTGCAGACCTGCTAGTGCCTGAACCCCCTTCGTGTGTATACGCACGCAGAAGATCAAATATGTACGTTAAAGATCCTGTAACCTATGTCAGTGTTCGGTGGGTTATGGAGACACGAAAATACCAAGCATGCATGAACCACGACAGAGTCATTGGCAAGTCGATGTTGGTCATGAAACAGAAAGAAGAAGAAGAAGAAGAAGAAGGTCTGTTCACCTTTTCCTTCGATGGCCCCCAGACACACCAGCAGTGCCTGGAACATTGGCGTCTTGCCCCCTACGGGTGATGTCTCAGAGTCTGGTGTCATCGCATCTGGGGAAAACAAGAAGCTATCAAGTGTAACAATAATAATGCTACTACTACTACTACTAACAACAGCAACAACAACAACAACAATAATAATAATAATAATAATAATGATAATAATAATAATAATAATAATAATGATAATGATAATACAAGTGATAATGGTTAATAGCATTTGTATACCACATGTCTTTAGGCAAAGTTAGACTCAGTCTGTTGGTAATCACCCATTCACGTGCAGCCAGGCCTAAAAATGACCAGCCACACTCAACCACACAAAAACACACTCATGAGCATGAAACAACTCAAATTAACAGTGGAGGGGAAAAACATCACACACACACACACACACATACACACAAAAACACCCTCCAAAAAACGCCTCACAGAACAGAGGAGTTTTCAGCTAGGATTTGAACAGAGGGAGTGTGGGTCAGTGCTGAAGACTGACAGGCAGTGAATTCCAGACAGTGGGGAGCACAAAAAATTGAAACTAAGACTGCAGCAACCGAAAGAGTTTATGTCCATTTTGGGGTAATTTTCATATTTTCCCCTGAATGACCAGAGGGAGTGTGAAGTTTTATATGTAAGGAGTGCTTTCGACAAGCAAGGCAGAAAGAACAATGTGAATCGAAATGTTCATGAACAGTTTGTAAAACACAGGTGAAATACCTGTTCCAATGAGCATCAATATGGTGCCAGCACAAAGGTATACATACACATTAACACAAAAACAAACACACACACACACACTTAGACACAGACAGACAGACAGACGGACAGACAGACAGACACACACACACACACAAACACACACAGGTGCAAAAGCCCAGTTCATATCTGCCTGTGATTATTCTTTTTCTTGATTTCTCACACCGAATAAAGTACAAGATCAGCACTCTATGATATAGATGTATTCACAAAACTGCCCCTTCCTATCTCTGCGGCCGCCTTCACCTCTACACTCCATCTCGCTCACTTCGATCGGCTTCGGATACACTCTGTTTACGCATACCCAGATTCAAACACTCGACTGTTGGCTGCCGTTCTTTCTCTGTCTCAGGACCTTGCAATTGGAATGAACTTCCTCTTTCGCTTCGTCAAGTCTCCACACTCAGCTCTTTCAAGTCTGGCCTTAAAACCTACCTCTTCCCAAAATAGCCTCCCTTGCCTGCCTCTTCCTTGACTTAAGTTTCTACAGTTTTAGAGTTATGCATGCATGTGAATGACTGGTGCGAAAGCGCTTTGATTTGTCTCTGCACAAGATTCAGCGCTAAAAAAATACCATTATTATTATCATTAGCAGCAGGCTTGTGTACAATTCTAGACATGTCTAAGTTTCTATAAAGCAGACAGAGAAAAAGAAATACAAGGGAAACAGAATCAGCATTTCAATATTATTATGGTTAATATTTCCATAGCACCTATCTTTGGTCAGAGACCAAATACTAAGCATTTTACAAACACGGAATCATTTGCACACGCTGGGTTGCCTGTGAGGGTAAAGCGCGCACACACACACACACACACACACACACATACACACTTGTATATCAGTGTGGATTTGACTAAAATGTTTGCCAGGGACAAGGCTTATTGCTGCGGGTATTTCTACCACTACTAAAGTGTATGCTGCACACTGGACCTCACTTTATCATCTCATCCAAATGAATAGTATCCAGACCACCACTCAAGGTTTAGTGGAGGGTGAGAAAATTCTGTTGAGTGTAAGAATTGATCCTGTACGCAAAAGTTCTCTCACTTCCTTGGTGGACGCGTTACCACTAAGCCCCCACTCCACATTTCACACAAGATGGGTGCAACGGCCAAGTGGTTAAAGCACTGGACTTTCAATCTGAGGGTCTCGGGTTTGAATTTCGGTAACAGCGCCTGGTGGGTAAAGGGTGGAGATCTTTCCTTATCTCCCAGGTCAACATATGTGCAGACCTGCCAGTGCCTGAACCCCCATCATGTGTAGGTGCATGCAGAAGATCAAAATATGCATGTTAAAGATTCTGTAATCCATGTCTGCTTTCATTGGGTTATGGAAACAAGAACATAGCCACCATTCACCCCCTAAAAAAACCCTCCGAAATATGGCTGTCTGCATGGCGGGGTAAATAGACAAAATGGTGGAACATGAAAAATATCAACTGTCTGTTGAGTATGCGTGGTTGACTGAAACCTGATTCAATGACATAGGAAACAATTGATAAGCACCCAATGGCAGCTGTCAGTTGGCTCTACCCATGTAGGCAGCCTGTTGTGCAAATGACACTGTGTTTGTAAAGTAGCTTGGAGCTTGGTCTCCAGCTGAGGACTGGTGTTATATAAGTATCCATATCATCATCATTATCATCATCATCATCACTATCATCATCATCATCATATTCATCATCATCATCATCACCACCACCATCATCATCATCACCACCATCACCGTCATCACCACCACCATCATCATCATCATTATCACCACCACCACCACCATCACCATCACCACCATCATCATCACCACCACCACCATCATCACCATCACCACCATCATCACCATCACCACCACCACCATCATCACCACCACCACCATCATCACCATCACCACCACCACCATCATCACCATCACCACCATCATCACCATCACCACCACCACCATCATCACCACCACCACCATCATCACCATCACCATCATCACCACCACCACCACCACCATCACCACCACCATCACCATCACCACCACCATCACCACCATCACCACTACCACCATCACCACCATCATCATCATCACCACCATCATCATCATCACCATCATCATCATCACCACCACCACCACCATCACCATCACCACCACTACCACCATCACCACCACCATCACCATCACCACCACCACCACCACTACCACCATCACCACCACCATCATCATCACCACCATCATCATCATCGCCATCATCACCACCACCACCACCACCACCATCACCATCACCACCACTACCACCATCACCACCACCACCACTACCACCATCACCACCATCATCATCATCACCACCATCATCATCATCACCATCATCATCATCACCACCACCACCACCACCATCACCATCACCACCACTACCACCACCACCACCACTACCACCATCACCACCATCATCATCATCACAAGACATGGCACCTACCCACAGCATCCCTGACACGGTTGTAGTCATTGGTCAGATGCTGTCTGACCCAGGCCCGACCCCCCATCTGCACCACAGCAATGTTCTCCTCCAGATTCAAGGTGTCCACATTGTCTTCAATGCCTGAAACAGTCAGCATGTGTGGTCACTGTTGTTGTTGTTGTTGCTGTTGTTGTTGTTGTTGCTGCTGTTGTTGTTGTTGTTGTGCTGTTGCTATTGTTGTTGCTGCTGTTTGTTGTTGTTGTTGTTGCTGTTGTTGTTGTTGTGTTGATGTTGTTGCTGTTGTGTTGTTGTTGTTGTGTTGTTGTTGTGTTGTTGTTCTTGTTGTGTTGTTGTTACTGATTGTTGTTGCCGTTGTGTCAATACCATCCTCTTCCTGCTCCTCCCCCTTCTCCTCCTACTCATCATTATCATCATTCACTCCTCCTGCTATTGTTGCTATTGTTTGTTGTTGTGTTGTTGTTATTGTTGTGTTGTTGCTGTTGTTGTTGTCTTGTTGCTGTTTTTGTTGTGTTGTTGCTATTGTTGTTGTTGTGCTGTTGCTGTTGTTGTGTTGTTGTTGTTGTGTTGTTGCTGCTGTTGTTATTGTTGCTGTTGCTGTTGTGTTGTTGCTGATGTTTGTTGTTGTGTTGTCGTTGCTCTTGTTTGCTGTTGTGTAGTTGCTACTGTTGTTGTTGTTGTTGCTTTTGTTGTGCTGTTGCTGTTGTTCGTTGTTGTGTTGTTGCTATTGTTTGTTGTTGCTGTTGTTGTGCTGTGTCATTACTATCCTCCTCCTGCTCCTCCTCTTCCTTCCCAACTTACTGTCAATAAAGGTGTGAGCAACAGTCTTCACTTGTCCATCATCATCATCACCATCATCATCATCATCATCATCATCATCACCATCATCATCATCATCACCACCATCATCACCATTCACTCATCCCTGACCATCAATGAAGGTGTGGGCAACAGTCTTCATTTGTCCATCATCATCATCACCATCATCATCATCATCATCACCATCATCATCATCACCACCATCATCACCATTCACTCATCCCTGACCATCAATGAAGGTGTGGGCAACAGTCTTCATTTCATCCAGGTGTTCCATGACCACACTGTCAGAGGTGTCCAGCACTATCACTGTGTCCAGAGCTTTGGCCCGGGGAGAGTCCCTCTCCTCTGCACATCACCCAAAATGCTCATCATGCAGGGTAACTCAATTAGTACTGCCAGTTAGCTCCCCTGACTTTCCCCACACATGACCCCTTTTTTTTTGTATGGGTATGCAATAAAATCGCCAAAAATACAAATGTGAGAATTTATGAACTGAAAACTTCAAAACCGATCAGTAATATAACGAGTTGGTCGAGAACAAAATATAGATAAATCTTCCTCCCTCCCTTCTTATGCTATCACCCAGTGAGATGATGAAAGTATCCGTATTTTTTTGTTTGAAATTTGCACACACTGATGACTTTCAAAAGAATCCAGGAAAGCACACAGAGTTTGAAACAGATTGAATTCAGAACGTTATATAGCCCCAGTAGGGCCCCTTCATCTTATTCTGTTGTCTGCCTTGTGACTGAGAAGAAACTGGGTCAGACACCACTGTTGACATGCACTGTTCACGTAAACCAGCCACCTGGAAAATAACTCTCCTGCTTGTGAGCACAGCAACACACTCTGCATTTACTGGTCGCAGTGCAGAGTGGAAAGGTCAGTTAAGATATTCTCAGCTTATACATGAAAATAAGGTGACATTCCAAAAATTCAAAACTTTCTAAAGTCCCGATCAGGCTCCATCATCTGAAACAGTTGTAAATGGTAGGGCCTCGATAGGGGCCTGTCATCCGGAGTGAGTTAAAGCTTAAAACTCCCATAGCCTTTTACGGTAATTGTGGCAGTGAATTCATTTCCACAGCGTCAAGGGCTCAGCAGTCCAAGTTTCAAACGGAGAACTCTGTTCAGATAAAAAAAGGTAGTATAATACAATATGTTACGATGCAATACAATACCATATCATACAATTTAACATGAAACAATACCATATACCATACAATATGATACAATACAGTACAGTACAGTACAAGGCAATACACAATACAATGCAATACAGCACAGCACAGTAACAGCACAACACAGCACAGGAGAAGCACAATACAATGTAACAATACAATGTAATACAGCACAGCACTGCACAGTACAACACAATGCAACGAAGCACAATACAATATCAATGTACAATACAGCACAGAACAACAAAGCACAAACCAATACAGCACAATGCAATGCAATGCAATGCAATACAATACAGCACAACTCAACACAGCACAACTCAACACCAACAACACATACACACCACAACACACCCACACCAACAACACACCCACACCAACAACACACCAACAACACAGAAATCTGTTGTGGTAAAAAGAAATACAAATACAAATACAACACACCACACCTACAACACACCAACAACACGCCCACACCAACAGCACACCCACACTAACAACATATGCACACCACAACACACCCACACCAACAACACACCCACACCAACAACACACCAACAACACAGAAATCTGTTGTGGTAAAAAGAAATACAAATACAACACACCACACCTACAACACACCAACAACATGCCCACACCAACAGCACACCCACACTAACAACATATGCACACCACAACACACCCACACCAACAACACACCCATACCAACAATACACCAACAACACATCCACACCAACAACACTACCAACAACACACCAACAACACATCCACACCAACAACACAGAGAAATCTGCTGTGATAAAAAGAAATACAAATACAAATACAACACACCACACCAACAACACATCCACACCAACAGCATGGCCACACCACACCACATCAACAACACACCCACACCACACCACACCACACACCACACCAACAACACACCCACACCAACAACACACCCACACCACACAAACACCACACCAACAACACACCACACCACATCAACAACACACGCAACACACACCCACACCAACAACACAACACAACACACCAACACACACCAACAACACAACACACCACACCAACAACACACCCACACCACGCCAACAACACACCAACAACACAACACACCCACACCACACCATACCAACAACACACCCACACAACAACACACCAACAACACAACGCAACACACCAACACACACCCACAACACACCCACACCAACAACACACCAACACCAACAACACACCCACACCAACAACACACCCACACCCACACCAACAACACACCCACACCCACACCAACAACACACCAACACGAACAACACACCAACAACACCACCAACACTGAAGACGTACCATCGCGCAGGGCCAGCTCCACCTGTTCCATCATTCTCTGGATCTCAGGGTCTTTGCACTGCGATGCCCTCGACTTCACGTTGACCCAGCTCAGCAACTGTTCTGCCTGTTCCGCTGTACAACACACATATTTTGATCAGCACTTCTAAACCGTCATTTTACTTAGCATGTACAACACACATGTTTTAAACAGCACTTCTAAGCCGTCATTTTACTTAGCATGCACAACACACATGTTTTAAACAGCACTTCTAAACCATCATTTTATTTAGCATGTACAGCACACATGTTTTGATCAGCACTTCTAAACCGTCATTTTACTTAGCACGTACAACAAACATGTTTTAAACAGCACTTCTAAAACGTCAATTTACTTAGCACGTACAACACACATGTTTTGATCAGCACTTCTAAACTATCATTTTACTTAGCACATACAACACACGTTTTAAACAGCACTTCTAAACCGTCATTTTACTTAGCACGTACAACACACATGTTTTAAACAGCACTTCTAAAACGTCAATTTACTTAGCACGTACAACACACATGTTTTGATCAGCACTTCTAAACCGTCATTTTACTTAGCACATACAACACACATGTTTTAAACAGCACCAGTAATTTCATTTAGCATGTACAACACTCATGTTTTAAGTAACACTTCTAAACTGTCATTTTAATTAGCACATACAACACACATGTTTTAAACAGCACTTCTAAACCGTCATTTTACTTAGCATGCACAACACACATGTTTTAAACAGCACTTCTAAACTGTCATTTTATTTAGCATGTACAACACACATGTTTTGATCAGCACTTTTAAACCGTCATTTTACTTAGCACGTACAACACACATGTTTTAAACAGCACTTCTAAACCGTCATTTTACTTAGCATGCACAACACACATATTTTAAACAGCACTTTTAAACCGTCATTTTACTTAGCACGTACAACACACATGTTTTGGTCAGTTCTTCTAAACAGTCATTTTACTTAGCATGTACAACACACATGTTTTAAACAGCATTTCTAAACCGTCATTTTACATAGCACGTACAACACACGTTTCAGACAGCACTTCTAAACCGTCATTTTACTTAGCATGTACAACACATGTTACAAACAGCACTTCTAAACCATCATTTTACTTAGCACGTACAACACACATGTTTTAAACAGCACTTCTAAACCGTCATTTTACTTAGCACGTAAAACACACATGTTTTAAACAGCACTTCTAAACCATCATTTTACTTAGCATGTACAACACACATGTTTTAAACAGCACCTGTAATTTCATTTAGCATGTACAACACTCATGTTTTAAATAACACTTCTAAACCGTCATTTTACTTAGCACATACAACACACATGTTTTGGTCAGTTCTTCTAAACAGTCATTTTACTTAGCACATACAACACACATGCTTTAAACAGCACTTCTAAACCGTCATTTTATTTAGCATGTACACCACATATATTTTAAACAGAACCAGTAATTTCATTTACCACGTACTATACACATGCTTTAAATAGCACTTTTAGACCGTCATTTTACTTAGCACGTACATACATTTTAAATACACACATTTTAAATAACACTTCTAAACCGTCATTTTATTTAGCATGTACAACACATGTTTTAAATAACACTTCTAAATCATCAATTTTACTTAGCATGCACAACACATATTATAAACAGTACTTCTAAACCGTCATTTTATTTAGCATGTACAACGCACATGTTTTAAACAGCACTTCTAGACAGTAATTTCATTTAGCATGTACAACACATGTTTTAAACAGCACTTCTAGACCGTCATTTTACTTAGCACGTGCAACACAGATGTTTTAAACAGCACCAGTAATTTCATTTAGCATGTACAGCACACATGTTTTATACAGCACTTCTAAACAGTCATTTTATTTAGCTTGTACAACACACATGTTTTAAACAACAGTTCTAATCAGTCATTTTGTTGAGCATGTCATAATACACCAGAGCTACAGATAAAGCAGGACAATGGGAAGATCAAAATACGGAAACCCTGTCCTGATGCACATGCAAGCAAAAGGGAGGCAACACACTAAGGGAGGCTACTTGCCGCAGCTACTTTCTAAAGTCATATTTTTGCACAGGACAGGGGTTTGTCAATGTAAGTTATATCTGTCTTTTGTTGTTGATTATTTCATTCATAAGTCATTCTAATGTTACTGTATGATAGTCAGTCATGTCCGACAAGGACCATCAGAACAGCTGGAGGAGGAAAATGCTGTCCCGACTATCTGGGCTAGAATTTGATAAAAGTGGAGGGTGTTTTGCCCAAGTTACATCCCCACTCTCTCAGCCAAGAGGGTTTTTTTAGGAAAGTCAGCATTGGGATGGTTCCCAAAGGCCAGCTAACCCCTAAGACTGCAGTAACTGCATAGTGCCTGTATCGTTCACAATGATCTTTTCATGCATTTGTTAAAAAAAAATTTTAAAAATGAAAAGAAAAAAGAATGAATAAAAAAATATTTGCAAAAGGGGAAAAAAGAAAAGAAAAGTAAGCAATTTAAAAAAAAAGAAGTAAAGTAACCAATTTTTTTAAATAAAAAGGAAAACTCAAACAGACAAAAAAAAAAAAAAAAAAAAAAAAAAAAAGAAGAAGAAAAATATAGGGGGTCAAACAATGACTCCATGATTGAAACCACTTACTTTTTAGTTCAGGTTTCTTCTTCGGTGGCTCCGAACTGGAAGTCTCACCTTCATCGCTGGAACGAACATCCACAAGTTGAGAACACTGTTATAATAATTTCGTTTCACCTTCATAGCTTGCTACTCCCAAGTGAATTCATTTTGTATTACATCCCCTTGCCCAATCAATCAGATCAGTCCTGTTGGTCAGATAGCACAACTGTGAAGGACATGTTCCAGAAATGTGCTCAGAACATACATGGATCAAATGTAATTTTAATGGAAACAGATGAATTATTTCCCTTTATCCAAAGGTCAAGGTCATAAGGAACAGAGGAACAGAAGCTGTGTGTGTCAGTTCATGACATTTGGCAAAATAAAAAGTGACATCACACATGGAACCTCTTTTCTTTCTTTAGAAAGTAGTTTGATGATTTTTTTTTGATTTTTTATTTTTTTTTTATTTTGTGTGTGTGTGTGTGTGTGTGTGTGTGTGTGTGTGTGTGTGTGTGTGTGTGTGTGTGTGTGTCCATGCATATCAATAGTTCCAAATGCAACTGTAACAATCATATACATACTTATTCAGACTGTTCTTGATTTCTCCCATCACAAAACATTGCAAGGGCATCAAAATCAGTAATGACTGATAACCTGACAACTCAGTAATGTTATTTCATGATAGAATCTAACATGTGCAAGTGAGAACACACACACACACACACACACACACACACACACACACACAACACCCTGCTCTTTTGGATGAGCAAAGAAACCCAAATCTTTCTTCTCTTCACAAACATTTCAAATTTTTAATCAGTGATTTTGCAGGTCAGTTTCGCACCAAAGAAACATTTTTTTTGCATCACCTTTACGTCATTACGTCAATCCACAGACCCAGATTTGGCACAAACTTTGCTGCAATTTCTTTTTCTTTCACACAAGTGAAACTTGCATAAGAATTTCACTAATATTTGGGCAAATCCATTCTCATCCTTGGCAGCGTATATATAAGAGTGCACATCCATGACAGAGGGTAGACACTGTATAAGTATCCATATCAATCAGTCTGTCTGTATATAAATGTCCAAGACTGACCGGTGCGGGTCTTGTTCCTTTCCAGAGATAACAGCCCCATGGTCCTGCCCATGTCTGGCGATGTCTTTGGAGTCAAACCCTTCTGCTATCTGTTTCTTCAAAGTTATATCCATGCTCTTCTCTGACACACTTTAATAAAAAAGATAGAAAAGAGCAAATTATAAAACATATTCATGATGATTATCATGGAATATAGTGGATGGGAATTTAGCGTTAGGTTTTGAAAGTGAATGAGTATGGTGCACATGAGTGTATAAGTGTATGTGAATGAGATGTATGCACATATATTTGTGTGTGTGTGTGTGTGTGTGTGTGTGTGTGTGTGTGTGTGTGTGTGTGTGTGTGTGTGTTCATATGTGAATGGTGCTCACAAGTGTGCATGTGTATATGTGTATATAAATGAGATATAATATATAAATAATGTTTTATATAATGCTATAAAAATTGAGATTTTTTAAATCGGCATAATCACCGTTATCAATATCATCTTTACTACTGATATTACTATAATCATCATGATCATCATCATTACCATTTTCATCACAATCATTATGTATCATCATTACCACCACCGCAACCACAACCACTACTACTACAACAACTACTACAAAAAATCAGCTACTACTACAAATACAATCAGATGATGATAATATCTTACTCTCATGTCAAGACACACAGACACACACACACATAGACACAATCACACACACACAGACACACACACAATTACACACACACACACACAATCACACACACACAGACACAATCACACACAGAGACACACAGAGACACACACACACTTACACACACACACACACACACACACACACACACACACACACACAAACACACACACACACACACCCCACACACTGACATGCACACAACACAAATTAAAGCCCAACCCACATCACATAGGTGCCTGACCTGTAGCACTTTTTTTCATTTCATTTTCTTTCCTTGTTTTTTTGTTTCTTTCTTTCTTCCATTCAACACTACATGAATCTTCAAGACAATGACAGAGCTCCTAACACCTACCCTGCAAACGAACCAGATTCGATTCCGCTCGTTTCCTCCTCTGCATCCCGTTTATCCGACTGGACTGAAAATTCACAAGGGATGCACTCCTCTGTCATGTCGTTGGTGACTTTGTTGTCCATTCTTGGGAGAAGTTGAGGACTGACACTCTCAGATGCCATGTGTCTCACCGCAGCAACTTGAGCAATCTGTCTTCCTCCTCTTACCTGAGAATGCTTGGAGATGATCGTCCGTCCTGGGGAACTATGATCACCTTCGCTGTAAAGCTTCCCACCTGTGTCCACCTGCTTGTCATCTGTGAACGGTCCAGCACCGTCTTTTTGTCTGATGGACGACTGGTCAGGAACATTATGATGAACTGTAGCAGGGGCTGCCGTGGCAACCTGAGGGGCAGGAAACTGCTCATGGATCTGCCTTTCGCCAGCTCTGCCTCTGCCTCTATCTCTGCCCTCCCATTCTTCATCCATTAACGGCCTGTCACTGCTGCCCCTTTCAGGTGTTGCAGGAGACATAAATTCTGGCACCTTGACTCTGGGTGGCTGGGCAGGTTCCACAGGATGATCAACTGACATACCTCCACCATCAGTGACCAGACTTGTGAGATGCTCGGCCGTTGGGCTTTGCGGAGACTGGGGGACTGGTTCAAGTTGTCTGGCTGTTAACTGTGTTGTGAACTGTGCCAGCAGGCTGTGCATGAACTCACGCAGATTGTCTGTCTGTTTCTGAGCCAGCTGCTCTTGGGACTTGGCCATGTGGTAGCGAATGGTGTTCATTCTACGGTCCAGAAGCTTGTTGACTGTGCTTTCGATGAGTCGGCTGTCCATGGAGGCCACTGGAGGACAGGGACAGATAGACAGACATACAGACAGACAGACAACTTGAAAAAGCATTGGTTGAATGTGGTAAGGACTTCTATACATACACTTCCGCACATGCATACACACGAACACCACATACACACACAAACACATACACACACACATACATGCAAACACACACACACTACACACACATACAAGCTACACATACCATACACACACTGACAAATAACACATTCTACACACACTAAACACAAGCACTCTACACAAACTACATACAACATTTGATACACATACATTATAAACACACACTAAACACACTACACACATACACATACATTATAAACACATACTAAACACACTACACACACACACACGCACACACATTCCCTCTCTCTCTCTCTCTCTCTACCTCTCTCTCTCTCTCTCCCTTTGCACTACACAAACACACAAACTCTCACCGTAACTCAAAACAAACACTCACCCGACCCAGACTGCCAACTCAGATGAACGGGTTCACCAAACAACGAACAGTCCACCCTCACTTCCTCCCCCTCCACCCTGCTACACTGCATCACCTCCCAGGAAACGTCCAGCTCACCCACCCAGTCACTCAAACAGTTCATCAACACCTGCTGAAAATCTCTCTGGTTGTCACTGGAGGCAAGCATCTCCTTAGCGCCTTCAGCGGTCTCGTGCTGGAAAATGAACACCAGAGAGCCACAATCCAACCCCATCAGCTTCATGCCACGCTCAAAGGACTCCTTGATGATGCGACGCAGCTTGCGTAAATCACTGATGTCCAGGATGTGCTGCATGATCTCTTTGCACAGAGTCTTCATTCCCTTCTTCATTGTCATCTTCCATACCGTCATGGATTCGGAGAAGAAGTCTCTACCGTTCCACTGCAGTCGGGCCAGACATTTTAATACAGCGTCTGAAACACACAAATCCAGTTTCAAGGAGGTGTCTAAGCATGGGGACTTATCAATGTATGCTACACATACATTTGAATGAAAAATATAATCTACAAAAAATACATATGAAAGGTAAAAGTGGAGTGATGGCCTAAAGGTAACGCGTCCGCCTAGGAAGTGAGAGAATCTGAGCGTGCTTGTTCGAATCACGGCTCAGCTGCCGATATTTTCTCCCCCTCCATTAGATCTTGAGTGGTGGTCTGGACGTTAGTCATTCAGATGAGATGATAAACTGAGGTCCTGTATGCAGCATGCACTTAGCATACATAAAAGAACCCATGGCAACAAAAGGGTTGCTCCTTGCAAAATTTTGTAGAAAAATCCACTTCGATATGAAAAACAAAATACGTAACTGCATGCAGGAAAAAATACCAAAAAATGGGTGGCGCTGTAGTGTAGCGATGCGCTCTCCCTGGGGAGAGCAGTTCGAATTTCACAGAGAGAAATCTGTTGTGATAAAAAGAAATACACATACAAACAGATGCCTAACCTATGCATAAACCCTACATGCTGGTCAGGCCTTGAGACCTACCCCAGGTTTGTCTAAAACATTAACATAAAGTGAAATGAAATAATTAAACAAAATAAACAAATAAGTGAATACATTGAACTAACTAACTCCTGCTGTTCATTTGGCAAAACTGAGTTTCCGTCAGCATACCGGTACATATACAAAGAGTTCAGTGCAGTTTTTTTTTTAACTGACAAACAATCAGAGCTGTAAACAACCCTGAAACTCAAAGATTAAAGGCTTTTTTTTTCTTTTTTAAGCCTTACATATCACGGGTTTGTTTGGGGTTGTTTTTTGTGGTCTTTTTTAAATCTTACTTATTCTTATACCAAAGACATCATATGATGACAATCAAATACACCAATGTTTCTCCACTGCAATGGGAAGTCATTGACAGCTTAGTCTTTTGTGAAGGACTATGACTCATGACACGACTGTGACAAGAGTGCACTGGCACTTAGCTATGCAGCCTTGAGGGATAGTTGGCCTTTAACTCTCTCCATACGAACGGCGAAAGAGACGACGTTAACAGTGTTTCACCCCAATTACCATCATCAAAATAATGCAAGCGGAAGGCTCTTATACTGAAGAGGTGAATGTTGACAAAGAATACCACAATTCTGACGACGGAAGCTAAAGGTTGGGTCATTCAGACACCCACTGGACATCCGAGGGGTCTGTGTAGAGGAGAAGAGAGATGCCGTACTGAGTGAGTTAAGAACCATCCCAATGCTGGCTGTCCTAAAACTGTCTTGGCCAAGAGAGTGGGGAAGTAAGTTGGGCAAGACACTCTCCACTGTAATCAAATTCTAGCCCAGATAATCAGGACAGCAGATGCCTCCTCTGCTGTTCTGGTGGTCATAGTCAGACAAGATGGACTATCATACATACCAACTGTACATTTACATGAATACCAGGAACATTTTGGAATGAAAAAAAAACGTAAATAGTAGACAGCAGATATATTTAGATGTCTAGATCAATAGATGGACTGATAAAAGAAAGAAAGAAAGAAAGAAAGAAGAAAGGAAATAAATAAGGAAAGAAAATAATAACAGACCTATCATTTAAATCCCTTTCCTCTATTTTTTGCTCCTTAATTCCTTTTTGAACATTTTTACATACAACTGTTACAATGTTTACATGAATGTAAAATGCAAATTCGAATTTTAAAAACTTCAAAACACTGCACAGATGATTGTCAGTTAAAAAAATTTTCACACACACACACACACACACACACACACACACACACACATGTACACACACACACACACATCATGGTAACTTTTACAAAAGAAAGTTACTTTTTCACATGAACACATATGTAAAAATATACATAAATCACAAAAATAAAACAAAAGAACAGTCACACAACAATCCAGCCAGCTCATGAAATGTACATATCACACACAGATAACAGCTCTTCACTTCTCACCGTTTACAGTTTTACAGTGGTCAGCCACACCCACATTGCTCTCGGCAAAAATGCGGGCAGCCTCTTTATTTATGAACAAGTTGATTCGGGCATAGTTGTCGCAAATCCGAACTGTCTGTGTCTGCCCGGTGCAGAAAAACGCACCAGTCTGTGTCCATCGAGACGCAGATGTCTTAAATATGTGGTCACACCCAGAATCTGAAACATAAAACGCCCTTTCTTCCTCATACAATATCTTATCATATACAGTAAAAGAACAGCAGGTCAAACTTGTTCCTACAGGATTCATTCTGTCTCCAGAAGTGCTGTGGTAGATCTGTTGGTTGTTGGTCGTCTGACCCATTGCTCACCAGCGATCAAGGTTCAAGCCCTTATTTCAAACCAAATCAAAATTAGAAAAATTCTTCATTTACTACATGGAAATTAACTTTCGGCATGGTGTTATGACTTTGGGAAAGCCACTTTAATCTGAATTTGATCAGGGTTCAATCCCTTATTTCAAACCAAATAAAAATAAATACTTTATTTAACACATGGAAATTAACAATCAGCATGGCGTTGTGACTTTGGGAAAGCCACTTTAATCTGATTTTCCTCACTTCACCAAGGTTTGAGTGGGTATCTGAGGGAGATTAACAAGTGAAAGGAGAGGACTGGGCCTAGTCTCCCTATGCCAAGCTCTCGATACAGTGGGTATGAATTCACTGCTTCTATGCCCGTAAAAGGCTAAGGGGCCTTTAACCCATTTAATCAGTATCAGTATCAGTATCAGTAGCTGAAGGAGGCATCACTGCGTTCAGTCAAATCCATATATGCTACACCACATCTGCCAAGCAGATGCCTGACCAGCAGCGTAACTCAACACACTTAGTCAGGCCTTGAGAGAAAAAAAATAAAAAAAACATAAAAAACACCCCAAAACCGGACAAACAAAAAACACCAACAAATATATAATAATAATAATAATAATAATAATAATAAAATGAGATAAAAAAAAGAAGATAAATATATAAAAATACTACTACTATTAATAATAATATTTATAAGGCGCAAAAATCTTGATTAAGTCAACTCTAAGCGCACAGACAAAAAAAAAAAAAAAAAGGCTCTTATACCATTTAACCAAACTCTCTACAATGGTAGCAGTCTGCTTCACTGTATACTTGTTACACCCTTCAGGTTTTATTCATGTCCTCAGCAGTGGTGCGTGACAGGCACTCGCATTCATTATAATCGTGTTGCATGCAGTGACAGTGATCAAATCATGTGTGTTATTGTGAAAAACATATATTGTACAAAAAAGAAGCACCAGTTTTAAAAATCAGAATGTATATCTAAGACTTACGGACTTACCAAAAACATCATGAAACAATATCAACAGTGCATATAGAAATATAGGACAAACAATGCAGGAGAGTGTGGTGGTGGTTGTTGTTTTTTTCTCCACCACCCCTTTGAGTTCTCCTTATATAAACTGTAAACCCCCACATGCATTTTTATTTTTTTTTATTTTTTTTTTTTACGTTCGTTGGTTGCAGCTCCCACAGTTTCAGTTTCAGTTTCAGTTGCTCAAGGAGGCGTCACTGCGCTCGGACAAACCATATACGCTACACCACATCTGCCAAGCAGATGCCTGACCAGCAGCGTAACCCAACGCTCCCACAGACACTTGTAATGCTGTATGTACACAGGTACGAGTAGATTTTTTTACATGTATGACCATTTTTATCCCCGTCGTGTTGGCAGTCAATCTCCATTTTCGGGAGGGGGGGGGGTGGGGGGTGCATGCCACACCAGGTATGTTCTTGTTTCCATAACTCACCGAACAGTGACATGGATTACAGGATCTTTAACGTGTGTATCTGATCTTCTGCATGCGCATACACATGAAGGGGATACAGGCACTAGCAGGTCCGCAAATCTTGTTGACCTAGGAGATCGGAAAAATCACCACCACTTTCCTACCAGGCGTTGTTACCAGGATTTGAACCCAGGATCCTCAGAATGAAAGTCTAACGCTTTAACCACTCAGCTGTTGCGCCCATCACATGCATACGTATAACTGTTTTCAACCTAGTTTAGAGACTTCTGTTCTCATACCTTCTTGAGTATCTCCATAATCTCTGCTGTCGAAACTGTTCCCAGCGCCTTCTTGGCACACAGTGGTCTCTATGATGTTTGTCGCAATATAAACATTGTCTGCATTTTGTATATTCACAGAGGGAGTGGAGAAGGGGCGAGCAGGAGCAGATGACATTGGCATGACAGACATGCTGTCCACACATGATCCTCAGACCCTCTGTCTTCAAACAGGTGCTGGACAATCTGTCCAACTCTTCCCTGAAACTGAATCCAAAGTTTCTGGAGTTTACAGATATGTTAAATAAATAAATGAATAAATAAATAAATATATATATATATATATATATACACACACACATACATAAGTATATATACATGGGAGGTGGGTGTGGGAGAGGGGATGTGCATGTGCATACACAGATAAATATATGCACGCATTCAGGCATGTAATAATAATAATAATAATAATAATAATGGTATTTATATAGTGCTGGATCTTGTGCAGAGACAAATCAAAGTGCTTTCACACCAGTCATTCACACGCATGCATAACTCTAAAACTGTAGAAACTAAAGACAAGGAAGAGGCAGGCAAGGGAGGCTATTTTGGGAAGAGGTGGGTTTTAAGGCCAGACTTGAAAGAGCTGAGTGTGGAGACTTGACGAAGCGAAAAAGGAAGTTCATTCCAATCGCAAGGTCCAGAAACAGAGAAAGAATGGCGGCCAACAGTCGAGTGTTTGAATCTGGGTATGCGTAAACAGAGTGGATCCGAGGCCGATCGTAGTGAGCGAGATGGAGTGTAGAGGTGAAGGCAGCCGCAGAGATAGGAAGGGGCAGTTTTGTGAATGCATCTATAACATAGAGTGCTGATCTTGTACTTTATTCGGTGTGAGACAGGGAGCCAGTGGAGATGTTGCAAAAGAGGAGTGATGTGCTCAGATCTTTTCTTTCTGAGGATGAGTCGGGCAGCAGAGTTTTGTATGCGCTGAAGGGACTGAATGGATGAAGCAGGCATACCAGACAATAGAGAGTTACAGTGGTCAAGGTGAGAGAGAATGAGAGAAACGACAAGTCTAGATGTTGCGTCAGTGGACAGATATTTCCGGACGGCACTGATGCGTCGCAGTTGACAGTAGCAGGACTGACATGTCTGACTGATAAATTTTTGCATGGACAGTGTATTGTCAAGGACAACACTGAAGTTCCTGACTGACGTGGAAAGAGGGATGGATGTACTGCCAAGTTTGATCGTGTCAATTGTGATGGAAGAGAGTTTTTGTTTAGTTCCTATGATCATTGCTTCAGTTTTGTCCGCGTTCAATTGTAACTTATTTCGAGTCATCCAGTTTTGAATGTCCAGGAAGCAGTTGGATGTTTCTTGCAAGAGCAACAACATGCTACTATGTATACATGCACATGTATGTACACACACACACACACACACACACACACACACACACACACACACACACACTGTACAAATACAACCGCTATATAACTACTAATACTTTGCTATCAGTCTTATCAACAAACATACAGAAAATGGATCTTTAAACAATTGTTACATTACAACCATCATCTGAAGCAATATTTCAATGTGTGTGAATCAAAACCATAAATATTCACTAGCTTCTTTTTCAAAAGAAGAAAAAGAAAGATGAAAACAACAACAACAACAAAAGCAACAGCAGCAGCAGCAACAACAACAACAACAAAATGCGTAAGTAAACAAAAGTAATTTGATTCAACACATGCAACACTCAGAAACACAGTGACAGTTGAGCAGGGAAAGTGAGAGAGTTATCCATTATCGATGTTTGAAATATCTTCAACACTTTCAAAACTCTGACATTGCTACCAAGTAAACAATCAACCATTCTCTCTCTTCAGTCTCAGAAAGAGCAAACCACATGCAGCTGCCACAGAAACCTGGGATCTTTTTTCTCTTTTCTTCTTTACAACGATCTATTTTCAGTTTCAGGGTCAGGATTGATACATTGCAGGCAACAATCTTGGGAGAGTGCATGCTAAAAACAAATAAATAAATGAATAAATAGATAAGTAAAAAATTTTTTTAATGAAATAGATAGATAAATAAATAAATGCACAAAAGTTAAAAGCTGTTACTGTTAGTGGTGGAAAACAGCAGCTGGCATGGAACTTTCGATGGTGCCTGAACTGTCAACTCCTGATTCCTTTGTGTGTGTGTGTGTGTGTGTGTGTGTGTGTGTGTGTGTGTGTGTGAAACAAAGAATGATTCCATAAAATTAATCTGGTGTGTATTGCACAGAATGGAATTGCAAAACCCTAGTTGTTTTATTTATCTATTTTATTTCTGTTTTACTGTTCTTCTTCCTTTCTGAATCTGAATTTGAACTGATACACAGAGCCATCAACTTTGATGATCATAGAGAGTTGCAAGAAAGCTTGTGATAAAACTTAAAATAAATCAAATCAAATCAAGTTCTTACTAGTCTGTAGAAACACAGAGAGACAAAGACAAGACAAGACAAGACAAAATTCTTCATTTCAATTACAATAGATAAGCACTTGTGTGCTTTTTTACGTCCAGTCCCCATCTGGAATAGGGTCTATACTACACAATACTAACTAACATAAAACATGGTGTTTGTAGAAATACATAACGGATGGGAAAATTTAAACAACTGATTTAACACACACACACACACACACACACACACACACACACACACACACACATGCACATACAGGCACAAGTATGGTGTTAGTAAAATGCATAGGAAAAAATTACCAAAATAAAATAAACAAACACACAAAACACACAACACACCACAGACCAGAATGGGGGAAGGAAGGTGAGGGAGGTTCTCCGTGAACTGTACACATGTGACAAACAGTATAATAAAATGAGTGATTTACATAACACATTATGGCATAGGGTGGGAAAGGTAATGTTTTTCTAGGGTGGTTGGACAATGGTGTTGTTTAATTGTTTCTGGGAGCGAGTTCCATAGGTTGGCGCCTGAATAAACCAGACTGGATTTGAACAAGTCAATTCTTGGGATTGGGCTATGGACTCAGGCTGAGTGATAGAACACAGGTATTGACTGTGATCACTCTACTGAAGGAAGGAAAGAAGGAAGGATAGAAAGGGTGGGGAGGGGTTCCTTGATGAATTTACAGAAAATTTGTTTATTAACATTGGTGGTACATTACCTGTCATAATCTTGTGCATTGTGATCCCTTTGTTGTACTCTGGAGAAAGAGAAAGGGGGGAGAGAGAGAGAGAGAGAGAGAGAGAGAGAAAGTGAGTGTGAGAGACAAATTCTTTTTTTTACAAGACAAATTCTTTATTTCGAGGATAATAGATAAGCACTGGTGTGCTTTTTTACATCCAGTCCCCGCCCTGAATAGGGTCTACACTACACAATATTTAATAAAATGAAAGCATGGTGTTAGTAGAGATACACAACAGAGGGGAAAAAAAAGCATAAATCAAAACAAAACAACAACCACACACACAAGCACGCACACGCACACACACACACACACACACACACACACACACACATGACATACAGGCACTAGCATGGTGTTAGTAAAATGCACAGGTAAAAAAAAAAAGAAAAAGGAACAAAATCAAAGAAACAAACACACACAACACACACTGCATTACACATCAGAATGGGGGATAGAGGGTGAGGAAGGTTCTGTCAACCATACACATCTGATAAACAGTATCAATAAAATGAACGATTTACATTACACATTATGGCATAAGGTGGGAAAGGCAATGTTTTTTGAAGGTGGTTGGGCAATGGTGTTGTTTAATTGTTTCTGGGAGTGAGTTCCATAGGGTGGCGCCTGAGTAAACCAGACTGGATTTGAACAAGTCAATTCTTGGAATTGGGATATGGACTTTGGGGGATTCTTTGATGAATTTACAGAAAATTTGTCTGTTAATGTTGGTGGTGCATTACCTGTCATTAGTGGGAGAATATTCGCTTGTTTATAGTCTTGAGTCTAAAAGGGTAGTCTTTTTAAGGAGTACTAGCTTGAACCCCCGTTTATGAAGATTCTGTAATGGCTTCATGGTATTCGCACTTGCGGAGTCCCATAGTGTTGATGCATAATCTATTGTAGACTGAATATGCGCTTGAAAAAATAATTTCCGTGAATGAAGGTCAAGGAAATGTTTGATTTTGGATAGTTGATGGGTTTTCTGGGCTGTCTTTTTGCAAAGGAAATTTATGTGAGGATTCCAAGAGAGAGAGAGAGAGAGAGAGTTCCCCAGTTTTTCACGTCCCCAGTGCAGCCGATCCGGCAACCGTAGCATCCCCTGGGAACAAGCCCCACCCGGCAGAGGAGGGGAAAGTGAATCAAAAAGATAGCTCGTGGAGCTACTGTTTGCGACAGAAGGAAGCCATGCATGGACCGATGGAGCCTGGATCACCAACTGTGATCAACAAACATAAAAGTTACTGGCTGTGGCCGATTCCTAAAGAACAAGTAGGGGAAAGAAAACAAACATTTCGTCACCTACGTGCTTCAAAAGAGAAAGCCAATGACGATAAAGAGCACAAATGAGCTGTCGATGCTTGTAGTTCCGTTCAGGGTGCGATCAACCACAGTCACTCCACCATTTTGAATCTAACACGATCGGAAAATCCCTGAGTTATTTTTGGCACCAGACATGCATTTCCCGGAAACTGAGATCGACACAACACTGAGTTGAACAATAGATTGGCCCCCCTTATGATTACGTCAAATACACTATCAAGTCGACTTCCCTTTTTGAGAGCACTGTTCCTGAACAACTCCCTTTCCTCGGAAATCAAACCACAGGACTGTGCCGTCAAGGACGGTCAGACATCTAGTCCTGCATCAACCCAGGCTGAGACAGAGAAGACAAGGCGAGACAAGATAAAGTTCTTTATTTCCGATTATAATAGATAAGCGCTGGTGTCCCTCACCCCCACCGCCTTCATCGAGCACCCACACCCGACAGCACACACACGCTGACAAACAACACACACATACGCCCACTGCAGTCACGTGACATGCCGCGCGCGCGCGCGCGCGGGCACTGGCACACACACACACACACACACACACACACACACACACACACGTGTACACACCGTTTACTCAAGGATACCACACTGATGGTCAGGCCGCGTACACATTTACTGTTTTCATGGGCAGGCCCCACGGTTGAACTTGTTGCCGCTGAGAAAAGAGGCTGACTGGGTCGGCTGACTGGGTCTACAGGGTGTCGGAGGTAATGTGAACACGTTATCCTGAGAAGTGAAGTATCAAAAGCCGGAGGAGCGGAGATGGCGAGAGGGAGTATCCATGATAAACTGAGAAATGGAGGCCGGAAATCACTGAGAAAAAAGTACTCTGGTCCAGACCACGATCTTATAAATAGAACGGACCGAAACCTTCCTGAAACTGAGCCGTGATAGCTTGACGCGAGCGTGTGACGCGAGAGGCAGCCATTGTACTCCCCAGTTTCAGTGAACGCCTCGGCCGGGAGAAAGCCGAGAGAGCATGCCTAGATTGATAAGCACTGTCTCTCATTTATACACCCGTTGGAGAGTTTGGATGCATTCGCACCATACATGCTATCATCATCCAGCTACAAATTCGGCCCTTGAAAAGAAATTTAATTGAATTTAACTAGTTGCAACTGAACTACTTAACTGGGCTTTACGCGCGCTGCATATGGTTCATTGTTGTATCCACATCTTGAAACCGTAGGAAAACTATCGCAAGTTAGAAACCCCGGCTTAATTTCATACGAGCTCGGCGTACGTTCTACCCCCGGAAACGGAGTATGGATGCGTACATGGCGGCGGTGTAAAAACTGACGGTCATACACATCAGTAAAAGCCCACTAGTGTACATACGAATACGAGTGAACTGGTGGGAGTTGCAGCCCTCTGCGAACGAAGATGAAAAAGAAGAAGAGCTCGGCGTACTGAAGGCTGAGCGCCGTCCTTTAAGTCAGCCACTGTTAACCCGTTCCCCGCCGACCGAAGTCAGTTACCCACTCACCCCTGGGTGGAGCCGAGGAAACTGCCGCCGCCTTTCCCAGGGACACAACACCGTGCCGAAACAGGGCCTCGAACTCTGCCGGATCACTGCACTACTGAGTAATAACTGAATCAGAAGTGCACTGATTCTCGAACCGACTCTGCCACGGCGCTTCACCTTATCTATAAGCATGGAACAAATCATGTTTCATCGGCTCTCAGTTGTTGGTGTGTGTGTGTGTGTGTGTGTGTGTGTGTGTGTGTGTGTTTGTGTGTGTGTGTGTGTGTCCAGCGTTTTTCACCCTAGCAAAGAAAATAGTTGGTCTCTGACAAAAACCGCAGTTGACCTAATTAAAAGCCATCCAATTGGTCGGTTTTTCTGATTTGTTTCATCCCCGTTCTGCTGCAGAGGTTCCCCTCTGTTTTATTTAATCCAAAGTAGTGTTTCGTTTTGGGTGATAGCGTCAGATTTACTTGTAGAGCAAAGTTCCCATTATTCTAATTAGTGGAACTGTTCGACCCTCACATGTAATATGTCGTCTTGATTACATTACGAAACCTTAATTTGATGAGAAAGAGTGAGAGACAGTGTGAGTGTATGTGTGTGTGTGTGAGTGAGTGGGCAGGGGAATGAGGTAGGGGAATTATAATGGGCGTTTGTGTGCATGCATGGATGTATGTAGAGAGAGGGTGGGGGAGAAACGTATGTGAGTATGTGTGTGCGTTAGAATATTTTTTGGAGATAATGATATTAATGAAATTTGGTACCTTGATTTGTTAAATATGTTTGTTTGTTGTTTTTTGTTGTTGTTGTTTTTTAATCATACCTTCCTCAAATCAGAATTTCCTTGTGTTGCTCAGTTAATATTTTATTCAAATGGTTGCGAAAATGTCAGTGCAACAAACAGTTAATCTGACAATAAATGGTTTCAGTCAGTGTGTGTGTGTGTGTGTGTGTGTGTGTGTGTGTGTGTGTGTGTGTGTGTGTGTGTGTGTGTGTGTGTGTGTGTGTCTGTGTCTGTGTGTGTCTGTGTCTCTGTGTGTGTCTGTGTCTCTCTCTGTGTGTGTGAAGTGAAAGGTATATTAACAGATAGTTTTAATCTTCACGAACTGTGCTAAAGACTTGCATTCACTGAAAACAGCTTGCATTTGCTCAGTGAATCAGTATGAAGAAAAGGAAGAATAGTGGTGAAAACGACAGAGAAGAGAGTGAGGGCTGGAGAGGCAAATCAGAGGAGGAAGAAGAAGAAAACGAGAAATGAAGATGTGGAGAAGGATCGAAAGGAAAGAATGAGACACATCTCAAGAGGGAGATGTTGTGCGGTGAAGAAGGGGGGTAGGTTAAAGAAATCGAAAAGAAATAAACAAGTTAGAGAATGAAAGAAAAGAAATCGATATGAGAGAAAGAAAACGATATCTAAGGTCATGGTGATCTGGGGGATATAGCCCCCCCCCCCTCCCCTCCTCCTCCACCTTCCCCCCCTCCTCCACACCCATTTCAACAGAAGGGAGCAAACCAAAATAGCTTCTCCATAGAATTTATTTTTGATAGCCCAGATGGACTGTTCATGCAGTGATTCTCTCTCTGTCTGTCTGCCTCTCTCTTAAACACACACACACACACACACACACACACACACACACACACACACACACACACACACACACACACACACACACCGTCAAAGTTCCTCAGTGTTTCAAGTTTTAATCGTCCTTACACTCCTGTTGGAGTATGGACAATGGTTACAAAATGCACAACAGCATCACATACTATAGAAGTTGAGAAAATACAAACGACTTTTAAACGGCCAAAATGAATATCTAGACAACATCAGAGAGTCTGCAAATTAAATAGACTTTACAGTTTTTTTCCCTTCCTTTTAGCATATTACGAAAAACGAAAACCGATTTCGACTGAAGACAAATGAGCTTTCAGGCATATAACCTTTTTTAATCTCAGATAATACTTGGGACATTCCGTTATAAAACAGAATTCATCCTCAACCACAGACATGTTACTGAAACACTGATTGCAATACGGCCTAACTCTCGTGGTATGCAATTGCGTCTCCCTATTTCTATTTCCAACTTATGATTACTATTTTAAACTTTGAAGAAGCTGATAACGTAATTATGAGGCATTTGGCTTGATATTTTTCTCTACCAAAATCACTTTTGAAATTTCGATGGAACAAATATTTATTATAAGGGGTCGGGGGCGGGGGGTGGGGTGGGGGCTACTACTACGCATGCGCAACGGGCCGCTGGCTGGCAACTTATTGGGGATTTCTGGAGTTCCTTCATCAGTATTCTTTACTTTTCGCCGGGTTCGCCGGCATGTAGAAAACCCCACACTCGGTCCAGGTCCCTGCAGTTCTGGAATTTGTCCCCGGCAGATCCTTTCACAGTCTGTCACCAGCTCAGGTCATGTTCTCCTCGGTGCTGTTAACTGAAGGATTTGTGTGTGACTGATGATAACTGAGGATGCCCACTCCAAGCGTGGTGCGGTCATTACCGCACTGAAAGACTTTGTACTCATCACAAGGGGAAACTTCCGCTGCCGGGAAGCAATGCTTGTTTGGGCCGGCGCCGGCGGTGGTTTCCGTCAGTGGTTGGACTAGACCCCGTAGCCATCACTGACTCTGTGCTCAGTGAACACCATGCTGTCTGGCTTGATGCACTGCAGTACAGTTTGAAGTTCGGATCGAGCGCCGCTTTACTGATTTGTTTAGAAATAGAATTAGGCGCCGACTCCCGGGCACTTGATTCGGTACGGCCAGCGCCGCTGTCGCTGTTCTGCTGAGTAGTCAGTTGCCACTCCGTGAGGCCCGTCGGGTTGCCGAATACACTGCAGCTTCTGTTAAAAGCGGCACGGCTGCGGCCCCAGTGCCATACTGACCGACACACCGTGCCGAACCCGGCACTGTTTAAAACATAGGTGGATTAATTTTTTCTGATCACTGAGTGGGGCCGCTGCCGAACCCTTTCAGTTCCGCCGGGGCCATTCCGACTGAAGTGGGCACTGTATGGCCAGTGGGCAAATTTCACTGTTCAAGTTCAGTTTCAGTGAACTGAAGGACTCAGTGAGACTGATCCGGCCATGGCTGATGCCTCAACCGACAACACTAACATCTGTGGCCGTGACTGAAAAAACTGAAAAGAAGAAGAAGAAGAAGAAGAAGAAGAAGAGGAAGAAAAAAAAAGCCATAAAGGAATGTGACAACTGAAATGCCTGACCGACGCATACTTGAAACCCCTGGTCGAAGTCAGGACACAACATGTAAGGGCTAGTGAAACGGATACAATTAAACGATCAAAACTGACTGAGCCGATCGACGGACCTCCGCCGTCAATTGAGGAAACCGGCGAACTGAAGGCTTGACTGAATCAGTACCGTCACGTTACGGTACCCCGCCGGGCCGGTTGTCCTTCACTGACATGATGTCGTGGCCTATACGGTAGCCGAGCAACCACAAAATGTTCGTCAGTTGTAGACACCACTGACTACGGGCTAGATTTGTAAGCTATATACTGACTGAGAGGCCAAGACTATATCCGGTCAACTGACTCGAGCCGGCGGCCCATCTGGTGCACACGCGCCGCAGTACAGTAGTCCCGGCGGCCACTGAGATACGTATAATATGTTTCACTGACTGAGTTCGTCTACATCTCAGTCAAGTCACACTAAATTGTATGTCAGTCTAGTACAGTTATGGTCCAGGTACTTGGTGACGGTGGTTACTGACTACGCGGCTCAGTGACTAGCGGCAGCAGAGAACTCGCCTCTTACCCGGCCGCCTCTGCGTGTGTCAGTGATGCCGCACGACTACTAAAATGTACACGGTACGGGTACAGTAAGCCACATGCAGCCAGTCCCCGCCGGGGAGAACACTTACCAAGTTCAGTATAATCACCGGCGTCAGTCGTCAAAGGCCGCGGGGAGAACCCGACTGATGTCAGTGATCGTGACGTGACACTGATTAATGCCGCTGGCCGGTATGACCAACAGTTTCAGTTTCAGGCCGGGACTCTATACCTCACACCGTCCGTCACTGACTCCCCTCCCCCCATCCCCACTGACACACATGAATAACACACATACACACCCGGCACACACACTATATGTATGTATGTATATATATATATCAGTGATTATTATTTATTTTCAATTGCTGTTTCTTTTTTATATTTTATTATATTTTTTGTACTTCTGATCACGTCCCTTTTGAAAGAATACTCGAACGCGGTAATTCACACGCGCCATAACATGTCACTGACTGTTAACTGCTCAGTTGATCAGTGTTACCGCATCGGTAGTGTGTGTGTGTGTGTGTGTTCACAAATAGGCATCCTCCTTAAATTGGTCCCCGACCCCATCCTACCACATGTTCTCCACCCCTACCACTGTCCGGCCATGTCTTCGTGTCCGCATGACCTCACCAGGGGTCTGTCACTAATGGTCAGGTGAAGTTTAGGAATGGTGTAGTTTTACTTGATCAAAGTGCAGAAGTATGTCCTGAATATTTTCACAAGCTACCCATACATAATCATCATAAAAGAGGCGATATTTAATTTTGTGGTTATTTTGTGTGCAAGTGTGTGCTGTCGATGGTGAGCGCGTTCGTTCATACGTTAACTGAGATCACGTGGTCAGCACGTGTGTGTGCGTTGTGCAGTGCGTTTGCCCACCCCAAACGGAAGTACAACGCACTGAGCGTCTTTGTTAGTGGATCAGTCAGTGTGTTCGCTTCGTACGATCCACGCAGTCCACGGTTTGGAAAAGAAAGTTGTGTTGCTTTGTCAGTCTCCTGTACCTCAAAGGTGAGTCTCTTAGCGTAAAACAGTATGTATGGGTGAATCTTAAAACATGGTCCACACAAACAGACGCAAAGAACGAAAGATAGCAAATCTCTTGCTTTGTGAGGGTTATGTTCAAAGGGACATAACTGGGTCATAAGTTCTGTTTAACCGGTTGACATAAGTGTCGAAATGAACGTTTTGCTCAGGTCAACGTACCACTCGCTATTTGTTTTGATAAAATAAATGTATGCTACATGGTATCGTTCACTGATTTTATCCGAGGATGTACAGTTCGTTCGTTTTAGCAGTCCATAAGCTTACTATTTGATTCTTTTCAGGACTGAAATTGATCAAATATGGCGGCGTTCGTTCTAAATCAAGCTTGTAATTGACCCAAAGGCCTTTCGCAGGTGAAATTTATGTTTCTTTTCGAAAAGACAGATGGCTTGCCTCTTTCCGCCCGAGAAAAAAAATGTTGGTAATTGTCCACTGTTTTAGTTATTAAGCCGACCTGAAAAGTTTAGTGAAAGGTTGTGAAACTACGGGAAAGTACCGCTGTTTCGACTGAACTTTTTCCTGTCAAAATTCCATTTTAAAAAACTAAAAAAATAGAAGCCCCTCAACATTCTTTACCACGGCGACAGTAACCGTTCTGCTTCTTGCAACACGTTTCATTAATACAGTCAGCATTCTCGCTGTCCAAGCTCTAGAACGTACCAGTCGGGGAAAATCTTTTTTTTTTTTTTTTTAATTTTAGAAATCGATTGCTGGTTAGCCCTCGGTTCATCCTGGAAATGGAACGTGGAACTGAAGCTATCTCCTCAGAAGAGTTTCTCGGGCATTGATTGTCGAAGAAGTGCAATGAAAAGCCACATGTTTGCAGAGTCTTAGCAGCTATATAAAATTCTAATTGGTTTCCTTAGTTTTAGTCTTGGTGATGGTGACAAAAAGGGTTGGGCAGTTGGACAGAAGTGTTGAAGACCATTTTAAACCACAGACTTTTAAGATGATAAATTACCAGTGATCATGAATAATCAGTGATTATTCTCATGAATATAAACGCACCATTGTAATAGCTAATAACATATTGATTCACAATGCTTGAAAAATGCCGTATGCAAGGAGAGTTAACATAAACAGTAAATGCTGCAAGTGTTTGTTGATCTAAGTTGTATGTAATACACATTATTTGCTGTGTTTAATCAGTAGAAGAACCTACTCTAGGTAAAAATACACAGCTTTGTCAGTTTGTTTATGATTATATGTTATGGCTTTCATTTCTGTTCTCATTTTTCACGGTCTGTTGCCGTGTTGGGAAAAATAGAATGCTTTTTATTTATTAATTTTTTCATGAAGTTTATTTTTTCTTTAAAAAAGACTGAGTGTTGATGAAATATTACTGTTTGATTGAATTCCAAGTTTTCAAGTTTACATTTTTACTTGATGGAATCAGTGGTGGTATTGATAATATTTGATTATATTATCGTGTACAAGTGATAAGAAAGTGAAAACTGAAATGTTCACTAAAAAACAATTCATGTAAGAAAATTCAGGCATGCCATACAACCTTTAATGTTGAGAACGTTCTAAAGTTCAAGACAGTCATGATCAGGCGGTACTTGATGATAAATGATTTTTAATTCTAATATTTTTATAGAGCTGAATCTTATGCAAAGACAAATCAAAGCGCTTACACATCAGTCATTCTATTTCAAAAACATACATAAAAAAGTTGGGAAAAATGAAAACAAGGAAGAGGCAGGGGACAGGGCTATTTTGGGAAGGGGTGGGTTTTAAGGCCATTAATTGATATTAATATTGTGTCCTTAATAATTGTAATAAAAATCTCCTTCATTGAATATATTTGTAATTTATCTTTTTATTATTATATTTGATGTAATTTATTATTGTTTTTAACTCATTGTTTTCTGTTCACCATCACATTCCAAACTCATTGGTTTACTTTTTTAGAAAACAACCTTCCTTTAGTAAGAATCTTTATTATGATTATTGTTGTTGTTATTTTTATTTTCATTGTTTGTTTTCAATTTGTGTTGGAAAAATTATGCATCTCAGTGTCTAGGGCTCTTATCTTCTAATACAGGGTTCGGTATCAGTATCAGTATTCATTAATAGTTAAGGACCACTTGAAACTGAAAGCATGCATTTTTTTTTCTTTGGGGCATGGTGAAATGACACTGAAGTTTCAGGAAGCAGCGAAGAATGCAGCCAATGTAATGGTCACCACTCAAAAGGAGATGTGTTTTCTTGTAAAGTTGTATGTGCACTTCAAATTTCAGTGTTTTAGTAACTTTACTTTTAGTTTTACAATGAAAAACCACAGCTGTCACTGAACCACAAATAACTGCAAAGTTTTAGCTGAAACATTGATTTTTCAAATGCATTCTTCAAGCTGTTCACAGTGCATACGTGCCTGAAATGGCCATTTTTGTATTTAATGAGAGTGAAAGATCACATGCCTGTTTAGTTTTTTAACATTTTACAGAAACATGCCTGCTTTTAGGAAGTTATCCTTGACTTTTATGAAGGAGGAAGGTGGCAGAATGGTTAAAATGCTTCTCTGCCTATACTCTTACAGCATCTTTGAGGATCTGGGTTCGAATCCCAGTCTGGCACTTTCTCCCACGTTTGACTGGAAAATCAACCTGAGACTGGAAAATCAAACTGAGTGCCCAGTCATCAAGATTAAACAATAAACCAAGATCCTGTACATGTGCAGCACCCACCTGGCACACTGAAAAAGAACCCTTAGTAACATTTATGTCCTGTCAACAGTCTGTGGAGAAAATCCACTCTGATGATGGGATATATGTATGCATGCACTCAACGCCTGACTTGCCTGTTGGGTTTTGCTGCTGTCAGGCACCTGTCCAGCAGATGCGGTGTAACAGTGTCCATGAGAGTCTAGGTTCAGATCCCAGTCTCAGTCTGATTCTTTTTGCTAAGTTTGACTGGAAAATCAAACTGAATGTCTTGTCATTCTTATGAGCTGATAGAGTTACCTTCTGCAGCACTCACTTGGTGTTCTGAAAAAGAACCCATGGCAACTCAAGTATTGTCCTCTGGCAAAATTCTATAGAAGAAATCCACTCTGATATTTCTGTACAATATGAGCATATGATATATAATGGATTGGGTTATACTGCTGTCAGGCATCTGCCTAGCACAGTAGCAGATATGACGCGCGCACACACACACACACACACACACACACACACACTTACATAGTGATGCCTTCTTGAGAAACTGTTTTAAGTCTGTAGTTTTCTAATCTATGATACACTGACCGACTCAATGACCAAATGTGCATGATGCACCCACGATCTTGGTTTATCATCCCACACATGAACCAACACACATGGTCATGGGCGATGAAGTGGTCAGAGGGGTGGGGCACAGGTGGGAGGGGAAGGAGGGAGGGGTGGATGTATTAATCTGTCAAGTTGATCTGATATGATGGGCTTGGAATCTTGTGCTCTCTGGTCTGGAGCATTATGTTCTACTTGTATTCCTCAGCAGTGTACTTCAACTTGCAGCTGTTGCCACTTTTGAAATTCAACATATTTATTTTTACAGCTTAAGAATAGGACCATGGATAGGTATAAAGGGACTAACTGAAGTCAGTGAAGTGGCATTATAATTTGTAAATCAGAAATGAAATCAAGAAGGTGTTAATCATATTTATGAAGTGATTTCATCTACCGATTCATGAAATCTGCAACCAAAAAAGTATTTGTTGAAATAGAATGCATGAAGTAATCAAGTTTATTGATGGTTGTAAATTCAGGTTTTGTTTTGATTTTAAGAGTAGGTTGTACTAGTTATGACACAACTTGTAATATTCTTATTTATATCATTGGTTGTTTGGTAAGTATTTCAAAAGTTCTGATTTCTCTTTATTGTTTGTTTTGATAATCTTAAAACAGTAATTGAGTAAAAACAGTGCTTGTAATTGTATGTAATTTGTAGATCTATGTTCTATTAATAATATAAAATCCCCAATTTTTAGGACCACAAGTTCAGAAGTCAGCTACAGTAATTTTTGTTAAAATTGTTTGCTTGTCATGTTATATTTTCTTTGTCAATATCAGGTAGAAGACAAAAACAACAAAAAACAAGTTTTATTTTCTTTATCAGTAATATCAGTTAGAAGACGAAAACATCAAAAAAACAAACAAAAAACAACAAACAAACACACAAAGAACAATAACTGACATTCTGAGAGATTTGACAAATGCCTTTTTTGACAGATAATGGCAAACAAGAGCACAGAAGATCCAGACAACAAAAAAGGGATGGAGTCGGCTTCAGATGACGACAGCTCCAATCTTTCAAGCAGCGACAGCGTGGTAGACCCAGAGAATGAGGAGTCCAGTCGCTCCACCAAGAAACAGAATCGCAGAGAAGAGGAGGAGCTTGACGAGGACAAGATGAAATCCGATGACGTGGATGAGCTTTCGGACTCTGCCTCTCACCGCCAGTCAAAACGCAAGCCATCAAAATCCAGAATAAAACGAATCGTGCACAAACAGTCGCCGTCAAAAACATCCAGCGGGACATCCACTCCGGGGAACCCCTTCCCTCTGCCTCCGATAGACAGTTTGGTGGTGATGGGTCCCCAAGCTCAGGCCTCGGTCATGAGCCAGGCATCCATGGTGCCCAATCTGGGTTCCACCTATATGCAATTGTCTCCTGGGCAGCAACGCACACCTGGCGGCTACAAGTGTGATGTCTGTGGCAAGGTGTTCAGAGTCCCCTCCCGCTATGAGTCGCACATGCAGAACCATTCCAAGGGGAAGCCCTTTTGCTGTGATGTGAGTCCCTTTTGCTGTGATGTGAGTGATTTTTCTAGACTGTGTTTTTGGTGCTACTGTTTGCAGCTGACTCAAGCTTGTGATGGCAAGTCATTTATATTATTTTCCATATATATAGACTTGCCATTACATATACAATGCACATGTGAAATGTTCACGGACGACACCTCACTTCAGTCAAATAGTGATAATCCAACTGAACTTGTAAATGATCTTCAGAGCAATATAGATAGTTTGGTCAAATGGACTGAGTTGAACCACATGTCTCTAAATACAGGCAAAACTAAATCATAAATGTATATATATATGTGACGACACGACAGAAGCGACAAAAAATGCATACCTCCTTTACACCTTTATACATCCACGGGAAAACAGTTGAAGAAGTTACAACACACAAAGTATTAGGGGTCATAACAGACAATGACCTGTCATGGTCTGATCATATTGCTGATCTAGGAAAAAGAATTTCCAAAAGAATATACCAGCTTAGCAAGGTTAAACATTTTCTTAGTCTTCATTCTAGGAAGCTATTTTTTCACGCACACATTCTATCTCTCATAAACAATGCATCCATGTTGTGGGATAATGCCAGTGAAACTAACCTCAAACACATCAGTCACTTGCACAAAAGAGCTCTAAAACTGATTAAACTAAAATCTAGTACTTTGACAGATACTGACTTTAAAAATTTAGACATTCCTCTGCTCAAAAGTAGACTGTTACTTAACAAATGTATGTGTATGCACAGTATAGCGAATGGAACGGCACCAAAGAAAATAACCCAGAATTTTATTACTAATGAAAATAGACACACTCACAAACTATCTTTTCCACGACCCCGAAACAATTTATTTAAATCTAGTTTACCATATTCTGGGGGAACGATATGGAATGGTTTACCTCCCTCTCTAAAGTCATGTCGTCTAAAGCAACCATTCAAAAAAGCACTTAAGAAATATTTGATGGAAAAAATATGATCCCATGATGCTTTGATATGACTATCATTGTATCTGCCATCTATATACTTGTCTGTCTGTTTTTCTAACCTTAAACTTTCTCTGTCCTTCTGACTCTCTGTCTCCTTTCCATCTCTCAACTGTTACCTTTATCCGTCTGTCTGTTCTCTCTCTCTCTCTCTCTCTCTCTATATATATATATATATGATATGTGTGTGTGTATGTATGTATATATATATGTATGTATGTGTATGTATATATATATGTATCTTTCTCTCTCGTTTTTTCTCTCTCTCTTTTCTTCCTGAATTAAGTTAATGATGTAAGAATGTCGCACTGCATGTTGTAATCGTGTCAGTATCGTATGTGAATTTATTGCTATTTATGCTTGTATTATTTCTGTTGTTGTTGTTGTTGTTCTCTGTAGAATTTTTGTGTGTTTCTTGTAATTGTTTATTTCCATATTATCCTTTCCAGACCCTCACTTCCCCCATTTCTTCCTTTTTTAATTTAAAAAGAATTAATTTTCTTCTCTTTTTTTTATGAGGGCAGGATGTAAAAAAGCTGTTTCAGTTTATTCTTTTACCCTCAATAAAGATCATTTTGACTTGACTTGACTTGACTGGTCTGTTTAGTGAGTGGATTAGTTTTCATGGAGGTTGTAGTTATGTGATCATCTTTTTTTTTTCTTTTTCTTTTTTTGTGTGTGATTAATTTTGATGAATACATTAAATTGACAGATGAAGAAAGGTGGAATATCAAAAACTAAAAATGTCTTGATTTTTGTGCCTCCCCCTCCTCCCCACACACATTGGAACTCATCACTATTTTATTTGCATTTGCAGCATCTCAATATATACGAGTCTCATTGTCACTTTCACTGATTCATCCACACATGCTCTTGGATATGTGTACACAGACGAACACATGTGCATATTTTATGTATAATTTTCATATTTTATAAAAATTGAAAATTGTCTTTATTTTAGTGCCAGAGGCTGACATTTATAACAGATTGTATTTTCTCTGCTGTTGTCTCTATGGTCTAAACATTTCAGAATCACATCTGTGCCACATCATTTATTGTGTGCGACAGCTTGTCCCTTTCTGTGTTGCATAGAAACATTTGGTAGTTTCCCTACCACAGCATGTGTTGTACTTGCAACAGATAGGCTTTCCTCTTGTGCTGCTTGCTGAGCATCTGAAGGTTGGCTTCCTTCTCTGCCACATCATGTAGTAAGATTATTATTCCACTTTGAACACCATAATCAATACCACCCTCAGTGTAGATTCTAACACTGGTTGCATACTCAGTTTTGAAGGTACATTTTCAGTATTTTGATACTTGATTTGAAATCTATGTGGGCTGAGTGAAACATGTCATAAGTAAACTGGTTCTTGTAACATTATTTTCTGTTCTCCTTGACTGGTTTTAAGAGCTGACAGATAATCAGCCCTGAAGAGGGCGCTTTGTGGCCGGCTTGACTGTAAGCAACATAAGATTTTATTTAGATATGGAACGCTGTTCTACAGATTGGCTTACTTCATGTGCTGTACGTAGCATCTGAACTTTGGATTACTGCTCAGCCACATCGTACACACACTCATAATATTTTTCCACCCTGAAGACCATAGTTGATTGACACAAAGTGTCCCTGAAGACCATAGTTGATTGACAAAGTGTCCCTGAAGACCATAGTTGATTGACACAAACTGTCCCTGAAGACCATAGTTGATTGACAAAGTGTCCCTGAAGACCATAGTTGATTGACACAAAGTGTCCCTGAAGACCATAGTTGATTGAATTGACACAAAGTGTCCCTGAAGACCATAGTTGATTGAATTGACACAAACTGTCCCTGAAGACCATAGTTGATTGACACAGTGTCCCTGAAGACCATAGTTGATTGACACAAATTGTCCCAGAAGACAATAGTTGATTGACACAAAGTGTCCCTGAAGACCATAGTTGATTGACACAAATTGTCCCAGACCATTGTTGATTGACACAAACTGTCCCTGAAGACCATAGCTGATTGACACAGTGTCCCTGAAGACCATAGTTGATTGACACAAATTGTCCCAGAAGACCATAGTTGATTGACACAAAGTGTCCCTGAAGACCACAGTTGATTAACACAAAGTGTCCCTGAAGATCATAGCTGAACAAACTGTCCCTGAGCATGCACTTGTAATACTGATGGTGTGCTTTGTTTTTTGAAGGTGTGTGGCAAACTGTTTGGCTCACAAATAAAGCTGGACATTCACAAGCCAGTGCACGGGAAGGACCGAAAGCAGGCCCACGACTGCCCGGAGTGCGGCCAGAGGTGCCCCAGCTGGAGGTCCTACCTCTACCATGTGTCCAAGCACACCGGCAACGGGGGCAAGAAGCACTCCTGTGAGGTGAGATCGTTCGTTCTTTTTCAATCATTAATTGAGACACATTAAATTCTTTTCTTTTCTTTTTTAATTTCAAGTTTCATCAACAACCTGTAAAGTGGTACTAAGGTTTCATAGTGTAATAGAAAGTTTTCATGCAAGTCTTTGTCCAAGCTATTGTCCCGAATTCTTCTTGGTGAAAGATAAATTGTGGGGCTTGACAGATCAGTGGTTGGAACTTTGGACTATCATCATCTGCTGACACTTCAACAATAAACAGATTACAGAACTTCACATGTGCTCAAAACCGTGGGTGAAATTGTGTGTCAGTGTGTACACAGATGTGACTACTTTTTGTGCTGATTTGCCTCAGCTGTTGCCATGTTATCACTTGATCTGTAGATGAGCATCAGTGCACAGCACCTGTATACCCTGTATCATCCTGATCTGTAGATCGGCGTCAACGCACATCATCTGTATCATGTCAAGTCTTTGAAACTCGCTGCCTTGCAGGTGTGTGGTCGTCAGTTTTTTGCTGCGCAGCGGCTTCGCAACCACATGCAGAGTCACATCGACGGCAAGAACTTCTGCTGTCCCAAGTGCGGCAAGCTGTTTGAGAGCCAGAAGAGACTGGACACCCATTCCCTCATACACAACCAAGAGCGAACGGATCCTTTCAAATGCGTCGATTGTGGGAAGGTGGGTGGTGCTGTTGTTGTGTGTGGTGTGTGTGTTGTTTGTGTGTATGTGTACCTGTAGTTTTATGTGCATGTATTTGTGTGTGTGTTTGTGTGTGTGTGTGAAGTTTTATGTGTGTGTGTGTTTGTGTGTGTGTCACTGTGTGTGTGTGTGTGTGTGTGTGTGTTGTGTATGTGAGCGTGAGTGTGTGTTTGTGTGTGTGTGTTTGTATCTGTGTCTATGGTTGGGGCTGATATCATCCTATCAGTGTGTAACTCTGTTTTTAAAGTGCTCTCATCAAACATCTGAGATTATTGTTGGCAGTTTTTAAAGTGCTCTCATCAAACATCTGAGATTATTGTTGGCAGATTCTTCTGCTGGTCGATCAAACTAAAAGGGTCAGTACTGGTTGTTATCAAATGTCAGGTACCATGTACACACATACACACACACATGCATGCACACACTCATACATGCACACACACACACACATTCACACATACACAAATACAAACACACACAGAAACACACACACACACACTCATGCACACATATCACACACTCATGCACACATATAGTGATATACACATACAACACACACACACACACACACACACACACACACACACACACACACACACACACACACACACACATAAATGAAACAAGACTCCTTCAACCTATCGTACCTGTCAAAGCATGGGACACAGTTTTAAATGAGCGATTCCAAATCAATTAGTCACACAGTCACACACACCAGACCTGTCTGTTACAGTGTTAGCATTATTTCATGTTCTGTGTGCGTGTGTGTGTGTGTGTGTGTGTGTGTGTATTGAACACTGTTATGCAAGTGCTCTCAATGAAGCCTTGTCAAACGTCTGAAATATTTGTTGGCAGATTCTTCAGTTTGTCAGTCAAATTGAATTTAATGGTTCAGTACTTTCTTTTATCCAGGCAAAAACAAAATCACTTGCCAGGCACACACACACATGCACACACACACACACACACAACACACAGTGACACACATATATGATGAGATAGAAGGGTGTGCACACACACATGCACGCATGCACGCACACATGCATGTACGCACGCACAAACACACACATGTGAACACACGCACACATGCAGGCACACATTCATGCTCAGAAACACACATTGAGAGGCATGCACACTAAGATAGTTATGCGCATGAGCACATGCGAGCGTGCGCACGCACACACACATACAGACACTCTCACACACAGAGGCAGACGGACAGACAGACAAACAGAAAGGTTGATGCCCTAGCACTATATGGTATTGTTGGATTCTTATTGCATTGCATGTTGCTTGGTGCAGGTGTATGACGACTGGCGGGCCTTCAAGCAGCACATGAAGACTCACGGGTCGGAAGGGGTGACGTACACCTGTGAGATCTGCGCCTCCCATTTCTACACGCAATATGAGAAAGAGAAACATATGGTCAGTAGCCACTCTCCCTGATAGAATCACTTCATGTTCTTGTGTGTGTGTGTGTGTGTGTGTGTGTGTTTGTATTTGAACACTGTTATGCAAGTGCTCTCAATGAAGCCTTGTCAATCATCTGAAAATTTTTGTTGGCGGATTCTTCAGCTAGTCAGTCAAATTGAATTGAAAGGTTCATTACTCCTTGATTTTTTTTTTATTCAGTAAAGTTTATTGCCACTCTTATTTCCTGATGTAAACTGTTTATTTGTATTATTATTATTATTATTTTTTTTTTATAAATTAGAAATCAGAGGATGCATAAAAGTTCTGCAAATGAGCAGGATAGTCTTGGCATCCTTGGAAGGTTCTTTCCTGCTCTTTCTCTCTCTCTTTTCTTTTCTTTTTTTTTTTATTTCATTTTGTTTTTCGTTGTTGTTTTTGTTCCCTCTATCATCATTTTTCTCCTTTGTGTTGTCTTTCCTTTTTTTTTTTTTCATATTCTTTTTTTTTTCTCATCTCTTTATTCGGTCTCTTTTCTCTCTCTCCCATTATTATGATTGCTGTTATTTACTGTTGTGTTTTGATTGTGACTGATGATGGAAATGTTCCTGTTTCACATGTTTATTTATTTTAAGGTGAGACCCACAGATAAAATTTATTATAATAAATGAGGCAAGGGGAAGAGAAATATTTAATTAAACATCTGGATTCTCTCCCTAAACCCCCCCCCCCCACCCCCCCCTCGCTTCCCCTGTTTGAATCAAAGTCATTCATTCATTTTTGCCCCACTCCATGTGTACGTGTTCGTTCATTAAATGAATATGCGTAAAATTACGATCTTCTCCACAGCCATTACTTCATGTAAATGAAGTCTTACATATTCATATTTCTGAAAATCAAAAAGAAAATGGATTGAGCTTTTAAATGTTTAATTCTAGAGTAAATTTCCTTTATTCTCACCTGAATCTTTGCCACCACTATATCCAAAGAATCTATATGTTGATCATGATTCAGTATTAAACTGTTATGCCGCCACCATCACAACCACCACCATCACCAAACCAGCAACAAATCGTTTTGTTTTTGTTTTCATTCTGTGTATGTCTGGCACCACTACCACCACCACAAAACCATCAACAACAAATCATTTTGTGTTTGCTTTCATTCTGCCTATGTCTGGCACCACCACCACCACCACAAAACCATCAACAACAAATCATTTTGTGTTTGCTTTCATTCTGCCTATGTCTGGCACCACCACCACCACCACAAAACCATCAACAACAAATCATTTTGTGTTTGCTTTCATTCTGCCTATGTCTGGCACCACCACCACCACCACCACAGAAAATGCACTCAGCCGACCAGCGGCACCAGTGCCCCAACTGCACCAAGTCGTTCTGGACGGCATCGCAGCTGGCAGTGCACATGCGCAACAAGCACCGCAGCAGCAAGACTCACGAGTGCGTCATCTGCGGGCGGGAGTGTGCGCGCGCCTCGGGCCTCAAGCAGCACATGAAGATGCATGCGGGGGACGATGACTTTTTCTGCCACCTGTGCGGCAGCACGTTTCAGAACGGGCAGGAACTGGCGTCCCACTCGGGCACCCACAACAAGGAGCGTCCCTTCACCTGCGACCAGTGTGGGAAGTCGTTTGTCAAGAGGGTGAGTCGTTGTTGTCTTTAGTCGGTGTGTATGTGTGTTGTGTTGTGTTGTGTTGTGGGTGTTGTGTTGTGTTGTGTGTGAGTGTGTGTGTGTGTATGGTTGATGTATGTTCTTCATGGGAAAGTCTTTTGCCAAGAAAGTGAGCAATGTGTGTTTCTTTCTGTCTTTGGTTTCACGTCTTTTCACTGGAAAGTGATCTTATGTGTATGTGTGTGTTACTGTAAGTGTGTGTTACTGTGAGTGTGTGTATGTGTGTGTGTGTATGTGAATGGTTGATGCATGTTCTTCATGGGAAAGTGTTTTGCCAAGAAAGCGAGCTATGTGTGTGTGAGTGTGTGTTTGTGTTTGTGTGTGTGAGTGTATGTCACTATGTGTATGGGATGCATGTTCTTCATGCGAAAGTGTTTTGCCAAGAAAGTGAGCTGTGACTGTGTGTGTGTGTGTGTGTGTGTGTTTGCGCGCGCGGGGTTCATCTTTGGACATTTTTTCACCAAGAAAGTGAGTTCTGTGTTTGTGTATGTGTGTGTATGCCACTCTCTATATTATGTGTGTGTCCATTGTGTCTGTGTGTGGTTGATACAGGTTCTTCTTTGAAAATGTTTTGTCAAGGTGTGCTCTGTGTGTATGTTTCTGTGTGTCTATGTTGTGTCTTTCTGTGTTTATTTTTATTGTTGCAGTGTCTGTCAGATCCTTGTGTGACGATGACCCAGCATGTCTTGATGTGTGCTTTTGTGTGACGATGATCCAGCGTGTGTCGTGGTGTGTTTTTGTGTTGAGGATGACCCAGCGTGTGAGTGGTGTGTTTTTGTGGTGACGGTGATCCAGCATGTGAGTGGTGTGTTTTTGTGGTGACGATGACCCAGTGTGTGATTGGTGTGTTTTTGTGGTGATGATGATGTAGCGTGTGTCATGGTGTGTTGTGTGACGATGATACAATGTGTGAGTGGTGTGTTTTTGTGGTGACGATAATCCATCATGTGTCATGTGATGATGATGATCCAGTGTGTGTCGTGGTGTGTGTTGTATGACGATGACCCAGCGTGTGATGTGGTGTGTGTTGTGTGATGATGACCCAGCGTGTGATGTGGTGTGTGTTGTGTGATGATGATCCAGCATGTGAGTGGTGTGTTTTTGTGGTGACGATGACCCAGTGTGTGATTGGTGTGTTTTTGTGGTGATGATGATGTAGCGTGTGTCATGGTGTGTTGTGTGACGATGATACAATGTGTGAGTGGTGTGTTTTTGTGGTGACGATAATCCATCATGTGTCATCGTGTGTTGTGTGATGATGATGATCCAGTGTGTGTCGTGGTGTGTGTTGTATGACGATGACCCAGCGTGTGTCATGGTGTGTGTTGTATGACGATGACCCAGCGTGTGTCGTGGTGTGTGTTGTATGACGATGACCCAGCGTGTGATGTGGTGTGTGTTGTGTGATGATGACCCAGCGTGTGTCGTGGTGTGTATCTGTGATGATGACCCAGCGTGTGTCGTGGTGTGTTTGTGTGACGATGACCCAGTGTGTGTCGTGGTGTGTGTTTGTGTAATGATGACCCAGTGTGTGTCGTGGTGTGTTTGTGTGACGATTACTCAGAGTGTGTGGTGATTTGTGTGTTGTGTGATGATGACCCAGTGTGTGTCATGGTGTGTGTGTGTGTGATGATAATGATCTAACTTGTTCCTGTTCATGGCGTGTGTGTGTGTGTTTGATGATGACTCATCGTGTGTGTGTGTGTGTGTGGTGTGATGATGACTCATGGTGTGTGTTGTTGTGTGACGACGATGACCCACCGTGTGTCATGGTGTGTGTTGTGTGACTACAATGACCCACCGTGTGTCATGGTGTGTGTTGTTGTGTGACTACAATGACCCACCGTGTGTCATGGTGTGTGTTGTTGTGTGACAACGATGACCCACCGTGTGTCATGGTGTGTGTTGTTGTGTGACAATGATGACCCACCATGTGTCATGGTGTGTGTTGTGTGATGATGATGATCCACCATGTGTCATGGTGTGTGTTGTTGTGTGACAGTGATGACCCACCATGTGTCATGGTGTGTGTTGTGTGACAGTGATGACCCACCATGTGTCATGGTGTGTGTTGTGTGATGATGATGATCCACCATGTGTCATGGTGTGTGTTGTGTGATGATGATGATCCACCATGTGTCATGGTGTGTGTTGATGTGTGATGATGACGATCCACCATGTGTCATGGTGTGTGTTGATGTGTGATGATGATCCACCATGTGTCATGGTGTGTGTTGTGTGATGATGATGATCCACCATGTGTCATGGTGTGTGCTGATGTGTGATGATGACGACCGAGTGTGTTCCTGTCCCCGGTGTGTCCCCCAGTTCCACTACCACTGCCACATGGTGGTGCACGCGGCAGGCCAGCAGTTCTCATGCGGCGTGTGCAGCCGGCAGTTTGACCACAGCATGCAGCTGACCACGCACATGGCCACCCACGTCTTCGACGGCCAGCAGAAGTTTGCCTGCCAGGCCTGCAGCCTCACCTTCCCCTCCCAGGTGGAGCTGGAGGCACATGCCCACACGCATGGCAGGCAGCCGCCCTACGTGTGCGGGCTGTGCGGGCGGCTGTTTGCTGAGCAGCGCTACTTCCGGCAGCACATGAAACGACACATGGCTCGGGCCCAGAGGGGCAAGCTGAAGTCCTCATCACGGCACTTCTCCCTGCCCCTGTCAGGTAGCGTTTGTTGCTTGTGTTGTTGTTGTTTAACCCATTTGTCACCAAGTTTCTATGACCACAGCCCAGAGGGGCAAGGTGAAGGCCTCGTTATGACAGTTCTCCCTGCCCCTGTCAGGTAGTGTTTGTTATTGGTGTTGTTGTTTCAGCCCATTCGTCACCAAGTTTCTGTGGCCACAGCCCAGAGGAGCAAGCTGAAGGCCTCGTTATGACAGTTCTCCCTGCCCTTGACCTGTGTCCCTTGTTGTTGTTTTAACCCATTTGCCACCAAGTTTCCATGGCCAGGGCCTAGAGGAGCAAGCTTAAGGCAGTTCTCCCTGCCCTTGTCAGGTAGCGTTGTTATTTCTCCCTGCCCTTGTCAGGTAGCGTTTCATGTTGTTTTTGTTGTTGCTTTAACCCATTTGCCACCAAGTTTCCATGGCCAGGCCTAGAGGAGCAAGCTTGAGGCAGTTCTCCCTGCCCTTGTCAGGTAGCGTTGTGGTTCTCGCTGCCCTTGTCAGGTAGCGTTGTGGTTCTCGCTGCCCTTGTCAGGTAGCGTTGTGGTTCTCCCTGCCCCTGTCAGGTAGCGTTGTTGTTCTCCCTGCCCTTGTCAGGTAGCGTTGTGGTTCTCCCTGCCCCTGTCAGGTAGCGTTGTGGTTCTCCCTGCCCTTGTCAGGTAGCGTTGTGGTTCTCCCTGCCCCTGTCAGGTAGCGTTGTGGTTCTCCCTGCCCTTGTCAGGTAGCGTTGTGGTTCTCCCTGCCCCTGTCAGGTAGCGTTGTGGTTCTCCCTGCCCTTGTCAGGTAGCGTTTCATGTTGTTTTTGTTGTTGCTTTAACCCATTCGTCACCAAGTTTCTATGGCCACAGCCCAGAAGAGCAAGCTGAAGACGTGGCTGTGGCAGTTCTCCCTGCCCCTGTCGGATAGCGTTTGGTGGTGTTGTGGTTGTTTTAACCCATTCACCACCAGGCTTTTGCGAGAAAAACTCTCCCCAGTGCCAAATATCTTGTGGGCGTTTCTGCTGAACTGACAGTGGGGTCTTTAATCTTAATTAAGTACCCATCAGCACCTAGTAAAATCTCACAGTGTTGTGACATTGGGTGACTGATGGTGCCCAGCAAAAAATAATTCTGGAAATTAATTTTTTCAGGAAATCCTGCATAATGATGATGTGTTCACACTGTCCGGTGGTTAAAATGCTTATCTGTCAGTACATTGTCCATGAGGGTCTAGGTTTGAATTGCAGCCTCTCCCTTTCTCCCAACTGGGAAATCAAATTGAGCGTCTGATCATTCGGATGAGGTGATAAACAAAGGTTCTGTGTGCAGCTTGCACTTGGCGCTTTGAAAACGAACCCATTGCAACGCAAGTGTTCTCCCCTGGCAAATTCTGCAGAAGAAATCCACTCTGATAAGTACATGAATATGCATGCACTGAAGGCCTGACTAAGCGTGTTAGGTTATGCTGCTGGTCAGGCATCTTCCTAGCAGATGTGGTGCAGCGTACATGGATTTGTCTGAAAGCAGTGATGTCTCCTTGAGAGACTGAAACCGAAACTGAAACGACTTCTTCCTGTTCTTCTCCTCATAGATCTGTTCTCGCATTTACCAGACTGTGCTGTAACCTGTGGCCTGTTCCCACCAACAGACACCCCAACAAGGAATGGGGCCGGGACAGAGGGCGCCACGGGTGCAGGGGGCGTGTCGCAAGGGGGAGACCACCCATGCCACATGTGCGGCGCTCACTTCGGGGACAGCCAGTCGCTGGTTGCCCACATCGAGGAGCACAAGCAGTCCGGGATGCAGATGTACCTCAACGTCATCCGTAAGACCCAGAATGACTCCGCCACCTCCCCTCAGCAACAGGTGAGCCTGTGGTGTGGGCTGAAAGGATTGCTGTTTGGGATAAAGTGTTGCTTTATTGTATCTTACTGTATTTTATTGTATTTCATTTATATATTCATATATATATATATATATATATATATATATATATATATATATGGTGAATTTTGTGTGTATGTGTGTGAATGAATGTTTATGTGAGTGTGAGTGAATGTGTGTAGGTGTGGGTGTGAGTGAATGTGTGTGTGAGTGTGAGTGTGTGTGTGTGAGTATGTATGTGAGTGTGAGTGAATGTGTGTGTGTATATATAATGTGAATGTGAGTGAATATGTGTGTCAGTGTGTGTGAATGTGAGTGTGTGTGTGTATGTGTGCAGAAATGTTCACTGTTCCCTTTTTTTTTTACCAGTTGCAGAAGCAGCACAGAAAGCATGACGGCTCTGACGATGCGTCCTGTTCAGCCAGTGACTCGGACGTACCTGAAAAAATGGTGCCAAGTCAAAGCAAAAGTGAGCTGGAGTGACTATGTTTTAGTTTGCAATTCTCAGTACTAAATACTGATTTACTGCGCAGGTTCAGGAATTCACTGTTCACCATGCACAAACAATAAAGCAAGATGCATATTAGTGACACAGCCGATGGGGACAGGTAGTTAATGCGTCGGACTTTCAGTCTGTGGGTCCCAGGTTCGAATCCAGGTCATGGCACCTGGTTGGGAAAAGTTGGAACAGATGTGCAGAGCTTCTTGTGCCTGAACCCCCTTGATTTGTAGATATATATATATATATATATACATATGCAGATCAAATATGATATACACATATGCTGATCAAATATGCACGCTAAAGATTCCATAATCCATGTCAGCGTTCGGTGGGTTATGGAAACAAGAACTTACCTGGTATGCACCCAATCCCCCACACCCCCTCCCTCAAACCTCCCCCGAAAACGGAGTATGACTGCCTACAGTTGTGGTAAAAACGGTCATACACGTGGAGGCCCACTCATGTACACAAGTGAACGTGGAAGTCAAAGCCCATGAATGAACAAACAAGAAGAGCAACACAGCCAAGAGGCATCGATTGTGTCGCACCCAATGGAGCTGACTTCAGCTTAGAAGTTGAAATATTTCAAACATATTTTATTTACCACTCTGTTGCTCTGGGGTTGGTTTTTTTTGTTGTTTTTGTTTAGGTTTTTTTTTTTTTTTTTTGTGTGTGCAGCATTTTGATAGCAGCTCCCAAGGCCTGACTAGTGTGTTGAGTCTATAATAATCATAATAATGGACATTTGTATTTGCGCGTTTCTTCAGAAATACTGCTCAAAGTGCTTTACATTTCATTCCCTGCCTCCCCTCTCAGTACCACCCCCACCCCACCCCACCCCACCCACACACGGAAGCACTTGACAGAATACACTCACACAACTGAATATTGGAAACCACCCACCCACCCATGATGCCCTCCAGAAAATGCATCCCTGCAACACGCACTCAGGCACGCACACACACAAATGAATGCATGGATACTCGCTAGCACTCCGCCATGCGCAAATGGCAAACGGCTTCTCCACAATAAAGCATACATTTAAATTTGGATCATACCAAGACTAGCACTGGGTCTGTTCATCAGTACTCGAACCCACCACTTCCACCCCCCACCTCCCCCTTTTTTCTTTCTTCATAAAGTAGATGTGGTGTACTGTTTATGGATCAGTCCGCACACTTTGATAGTTCCTTGAACCTGAAGCTGAAACTGCTCCTGTGATACAACAAAGGTCTTTTTACAGTTGTTTTTCCATTGTATGTGTGTGTGTACGCGCACATGTGCATGCATGTGTGTATTTGGTTTGTGCATATTTTTGCATGTACATGTATGTGTCTGTATATATATGTGTGCATGCGTGAGATCATGTCTTGTGTACAAACTCTGAATTCTACTTATACTTCGTTGATTAAAAAAAATTATTTATGACCAATTACATAAAATTAGTTCATTCATTAGCGAATTGTTTGATTTATCAAATTATTCAAGAAGAAAGGAAATCAGACCATTCAAGAAGAAAATAGTGAAATCACCTGGCTCCACTGTTAGACCTGTATTTTGAAATTGCTTGGTCACAAAGTTATTCTCAAAACTGAATTTAATTTTGTTTTTGTTATGTTTTTTTGTTGCAGAAGGAATCTCTTTTGATTTGTTTGTTTTTTGTGGGAGGATAGGAAAATATGGAATGCTTGTAAAAGTTGAACAGCTTCACATGTAGCTGGTTGCAGGAATTTTGTTCTGTGTTTGTGTGTGGACCTGCATATGTGAGTTGAAAACTTTGAAAGAGCTACCTGCTAAACATGTCTACTGTGCATTTCAGCGACGATCCATTTTGGCATGCGTGCGCACGACTACCAAACCAGCACGCCCAAAGGCAGCAGTGGTGGCAGCAGCATCTTGACACAGTCATCAGAGCAAGCCATGGCCCGGCCTATGCCATCGTTCCAGGCCACCCCCATGTCCAGCGCGGCACCCACTCCCACCATGTCCGGCGTGGGCCGACCTTCGCATGACCTGACCCCGCACAGCACAGACGGCGGCATGGATCGTTTCGGCAACCAGCAGGCAGACAGCTTCTACTCGCCCCCTGTGTTCCCGGGGCAGTCTGGGAGCTACGCCACGCCCTACCACGCGGCAGCCCAGCAGTTCCAGCCGCGGGGCCCGCAGGACGGCTTCCCCAATGGCGGCCTGGAGGGGGGTGGGGCCATGGACTTCAGCGCCCACTACGCCATGCCTGCCAAGCGCCTGCCTGACTTCTCTGACTTCAGCCGACACCTGGGCCTGGCTGGAAAGCCGGGTTTCCCGGACTACCCGGAGTCCGGGTCAGGCGGGGGTCCTGGGTCGTCGTCATCGTCGGGGGGTATGGGTCATTCATCGTCCATGGGTGGGGGGGGCTTCAGCTTCCCTGAGGGCCTGTCCTCCGCCTCGCCTGGCTTCGCGGCCGGTGGCATCAAGCCAATGCCTGCTGGGGACGAGGCCCCTGTGTCCATGCCCGTCTTCCCCAGCATGTCCATGTACCCCCACATGCCCCCTCCTCCTCCCCCCCAGGGCCCGGGGAGCGTGGCGGCGGGAGGGGGTGAAGGGGGCGGTCAGCCGATACCATACGGCTCCATGTTTCAGTTCCAGTCTCTGGGAAACTGAACGCAGGTGCTTGGTGTTTTATTTTATTTTATTTTAATTTTTATTTTTTTAGACTTTCTCTATCTCTCTTGGTCTCTTGGAGATTGAGCAGAAATGTTCATTGCAAGGATGGACACTTCCTGTTGTCTTTGTCTGCTGTCACACATGTGAAAAGATGACTGCTGCTGCTTTTACGTCCACCACTACTACCACCACTACTCTGTCTCTCTTCTCTTCTCTCTCTCTCTCTGTCTCCACTCTCTCTAGTTTTTCTCTTTCACTTTCACATGCACAGACACACACAAAGCCTGATTTCATCTTGGATGAATGTCAGCATTTTGTTTCACTAACCCTGACAATCAGTGTTAAGAAATAGGAAGATGGTGCAATGTTTTGCTGTGTTAACTCGTTCAACCTGCGGAAGGTTACAGCCTCGACAGATTCCCCTGCTGAACTGATGCGGAAGAACGAAAAAACATACTGAAATTGACCAATTTTTCCTTGACATTTATGTGGGGATAGAGCCGGATGTACTGTAGAAGTTAGTTCCCTTTGTTTTGCAGTTTGTGGTTATGTAGAAAGGTGTGCACCATTTTAAGGAAAATGATTTTGATGCCAGGGGCGCAGGGCTGAATGAGTTAAAAGATTTAACACTTACTGCCAGCTGTCCTGGTTTGTTAGCATTTTTTTTTCTGTTTTCTTTCCTTTTTTTTTTGTATTTGATTTCTTTTGACAAGTAAGAGCTTTTCAGCATTGTAGTTTTCATAGTTTACATTTTTCATCACACTTCTCACTCTCATGGTGTTTGTTTGAACGTAGGTGTCAGAAGACAATTTGAGAAGCATCTCGTTGAAATGTAACTTTCTGTAGTTGCTTTGGTTTGCAGTCAGACTGCTTTAAGATTTTGAAGTTTTCCATCTCGACAGTTTTATGGTTTACTTTTTGATATTGACTCTTAAATTTTTAGTATGTTTGGTCGTGGCTGTTGTGTAGGAAGGCAAGCAGAGTAGCATCTTGTCCAAGTGTAAAAGTTGTTCTACTTCTCCAGCTTTGGTTCCAAATCAGACTGCCCATGCTCGTCTCTTTGGGATGAACATCAGTTAGTGTTTGTGTTTAATAGATTGATAAATTTTGTGTGTTGGCCCCCTTTTTTTTGCTGTATTGCACTTATTTTATTCAAACGTTCCCACATGTGTTTCACGTTACGTTTTCTGTGTGAATTCTTCTCTTTTTTTCTTCTTTTCTTTATTGTGCCCCTTGTTTCATTCCCGTTTCAGTGTAGTTATTGGTTTTTAAGGCCCCATTCTGCTCATCTAAATTCCTCTTTGATACACAACACACAGAGAGGTGCCGTTGCAGAACTGGTGTGGTGTTGGTTTGAGGCCCTGTTTTTGGCATGGTGTTGTTTCTTTGGGAAAAGGCACTTAACTCAGATTTTCCTCACTCCACCCACACACATATGGGTTCCTGACTTCGGTCGGGGAAGGTTAAAAAAAATGGCTGAAGAAGAGGACCGGGCCCTGCTTTCCAATCTCCAGACCTGGACACCTTGGATTTGAATTCACTGCCCCGATGACTGTGAAAGGCTGTGAGACCTTTAACCTTACACAACACACACCCTGTTTCATTCGGCGGCAGTCCAGAGACAGACTGTGGGCGTCAGGCCGCCAGGAGGCCCCCCGGCAGAGGAGTGCTGCTGAATCCTGGCTGTGTGACTGGTGGTCCCTGCTGCTGCCTCTGAGTCAGCGTGCGCACTTAGTCGGCCCCCTTCCCCACCCCCTGCTTGCTGACGACAGACAGTGATCAGGGGCAGTCAGACAGAATGGGCAGGCGTCTTGCCCCCCCAATACCCCCATTCCCCCTCCCTTCCCCCCTCACACCCCCACACCCTTCCCCCCTCCCCCACAGCCCCCCCCCCCCCATCCCCTTCACAGTACCTTGTCACGATCTCTCCTTGAGTCCAAATGAGGTTGAACTGTAGATGTGACCAGTGCGTTGGGGTTTATGTGAAGGTGAGACATCTGCTGTATTTATTTATTTATTTTTCTTGCAGCAGATGTGGTGTAGTGAATATGGATCAGTCCGCACACTTTGACAAACTCCAGTTCAAGGAGGTTGTGAAGAAACTTCGGTTCGGAGCTGACACATTGTGAGGATGGTTACCAATGCAACAGATTGTGCACAGGAGAATGGATTCTTCTCTCTCCTGTACTGACTTTATAAACAGTGGTGGCACGGTGCCATATCATGGGAACTGAAGTTGTGGACGGTGCTTTTCTTTGCATGCTGGTAACTGGTGCTTCTTTCTTGTTGTTTGGCTGAAGATTGTATAATATGAGATGACATCTATACATGTTCTTTCAAGGGAGTGCAGATGGGAGGGAGTGTAAACAGTGTGTGGTTCAGAGGGCTGGGTAGAGGTGGGGGTTGTGGATGTCATTTTTATGTGTGTAGCATTACAGCTGTATTTTATTGAATACTTCTTTCTTTTGAACATTTTTTCCCCTTTCTTTCATGAGATTCCTTCTTCTTGTAGTTCTTCTTCTGCTGCTTTTTTGGTTCCTGTGTTAGGGTGTGTCGCTGTCAAGAATCAAGCTGCACAGCCACCAGAGGGCTTGTCGCCAAGGACCTTCTTCTCAGTGATCCTCAGATGTGAAGAGCCTGCCATCGTCATTGAAGGCTTCTTTCTTTCAGACATTTTCCTCCCCTTTCTTTCTTGAGATTTCTTCTTGTTCTTCTTCGTCTGTTCCCTGAACTTCATGAAGTCATTGGTTTACTCATTTGTAGAGCTCTGTTATTAGTATGTTTATATTCAATCAGATATAACTTTCTTTTCTTTCTTTTGGTCTGTCTTTCATTTCTTCTCTCTCTCTCTCTCTCTGTATATACTTATATTATTCCATTGTATGTGATTCATGCATTACTCTCATACTGATGGTTTTGTATTTATTTTCACTTTGGCTTTGTGATAATAATTGATATATATTGGTGATAGGAGTTGTGAACAACTTGTAGAATTGTCATCATGTTCCAAATAACTGGTGATAGTAGTTGTAGAATTATCATCATGTTATGACTCTTGTTTTTGAAAAATAAACAAACAAACAAACAAAAAAAACAACCCCAAACAATTCTAGTCTTGTAGCAGTTGTATCCCTTTGTATGAAAATCCTCTGTTTGTCACTCCCATATCCTCCCACCCTGGGGGTTAGGGGGTGCACGGGAGGGGTAGTACCTCTAGAGGGGGGGCTTGTCATGCTCTTCCGGGAGTGGTTCGTCCTCTGTTGGTCCCCACCGGCACCTAGCTCTCACTTAAGGGTCCTAGAAGCTGCTAGATTCTAGGACCACCCCCACTCCCACCCCCTGACTCCAATGCCGTATAAGTTCTCTGTGAGTCTTGAGTAAGTGTAGAACTGCTGATCAAGTGCTCATGTATAAGTCATGACTTGTGTCCATGGCCTTTTGATTTTTGTCGTTGCTGGCTTTGTGTTGCAAACGGTGGTGTAGTGAGCAGTGTTCATATTTGTCTTGGTGTCTGTTATGTAGTGTGTTGTTTGGAGGGTCAGGGAATGAAGGGTATGAAATTTGTAGCAATTTTAGTTAGTGAGTGTTCTTGCTTCCAGTGTTTTTTTGATTTGTAAAAATTGATTTTTGTTTTATGGCTTTTGAATTAGTCACTTTTTCTATTGATACTGAATTTTGCTTAGAATTGAAAACAACAAAAAACCCCAAGAAACCCTCTAAACTACTGATTTTTTTTTTTTTTTTTATTGAGGGGATGGGGGGAGGGGGGAAGAGGTGGTGGTACAGCCTCCAATTTTATCCTACTTTAGTTTTTTCCATTGAAAAAAAAAAGAGTTCTTTTTCTTATTTTAAAATATTTTTTCTATAATAAGATATTTTTGGTACATCCTCCAAATTTATTCTACTTTAATTTTTTCCATTTAAAAAAAAAGCTGTTTCTTTAAAAAAAAAAAAAAAAAAAAAAAGGTCTGTAATAAGATATTTAAAAAAATTGCTGTAGTAGGGGTAGAGTTTTGTGTTCCATTTTCGGTTTCCTAATTTACATACATAATGAAAAAATTTTTTCTGGCAAATACTGACATACACCTAAACTGGCTAAAGCTCTTTGTGTGTGTATATGTATTTTAATCTGTGGTGCTTATACTACTTAGTATTGCCCATGGAAGCAGACACTGAAGAATGGTCACACTGAGCGTAGTATTGTTACATCAGTGTCTGAGAAAAGGTAGTGCGTACATGTATGTATCCATACAATAACGTTTATCGAAATGCAGAAGGTGGAGGTAAACTCTGCTGTCAACCAAGATGAGTGTCATTCTGGGTCTTACGCATGATGTTCTTTACTCATCCGCCATTCAGTGGGTCTTCATTGACACAGGGCTTCTGACAGTGCTTAGGTAGGCGTCCCTGACACTAGTGTCAGTTGGACAATGGAAAGACCTGACCGCATGTTCATCCAACAGGTCCCAGACAGTTGGACAATGGAAAGACCTGACCGCATGTTCATCCAGCAGGTCCCTGACAGTTGGACAATGGAAAGATCTGACCGTATGTTCATCCAACAGGTCCCTGACAATTGGACAATGGAAAGACTTGACCGTATGTTCATCCAACAGGTCCCAGACAGTTGGACAATGGAAAGATCTGACCGTATGTTCATCCAACAGGTCCCAGACAGTTGGACAATGGAAAGACTTGACCGTATGTTCATCCAACAGGTCCCAGACAGTTGGACAATGGAAAGACCTGACTGCATATTCATCCAACAGGTCCCTGACAGTTGGACAATGGAAAGACCTGACCATATGTTCATCCAACAGGTCCCTGACAGACAATGGAAAGACCTGACCACACGTTCATCCAACAGGTCCCTGACAGTTGGACAATGGAAAGACCTGACTTCTTGTTCCTCGAACAGGTCCCTGACAGTTGGACAATGGAAAGACCTGACCGTATGTTCATCCAATAGGTCCCTGACAGTTGGACAATGGAAAAACCTGACGTCTTGTTCCTCCAACAGGTCCCTGGACCCTCTGTACATTTCTGGAATGAACGCACATAAAGAGCGAAAGTGCCGTTTCAGAGCCTCAGTCTGTCATTAGGATTGTCTGCCACAAAGAAGAGTTGTTTCCCCTGGGCCTAGAAAACGAAATGGTGATGACAGCCTTCCTTTATGTGTATAAAGCAACACAGTTTGGATTGGACTAGATTTAGAGTGTCAGCATGGGTGTGACCTTATGTAGGAAGTCTGGGACCCCTAGAATTGTGGTATGAAATAGTGCCTGGGACCCTCATGGTTTTGAAATGATCAGAACGTACTTGTTTTAAAGGTTTTGAAGAAGAAATATGAAAATGACAAGCCTTGTCAGTCTTTAAAAGTCTTTAAAAGACTACCCACAATTTAAAAAAGTTTTAAATTTTGGCTTTCTATATTACCAACAAAAATTGCCACATACATGAGAAAGCATAACAGCTGAATGCTTCATCTGAGTTTAAAGTTAAAATAAAAGTTAAAAAAAACAACAACAGCAAAAAACAAAAAAACCTATCCTGATAGGATTTTTCCCCTGACTGAAATTGCAGTTCTCATCCATGAAGCAGATGATGATTTATGTTATGCAAGGGGCAGAAGTTGATTTAATTGATAATAACAATTATCATTATGATAGAAATGATAATAATCCAAATGATGATAATAATATAATTTATTTTCAGTCTAATATCATCATCTTAGATGAACAGACTATACATAAATAAACAAATGGGCAGAAGTTGACACTCAATACCACTTTGCCTTTTATTCTCAATTCCGATTCCTGACATGATGTTTGGTCTTTTGGGTGTTTGTTTTTTTTTCTTTAGGAAAAAAAAGGTTTTTGCAGTTTTTATTACATTTTGTGATGAAAAGCCTGAATTAACCCTGCAGAAATCCAGGACAGGGTGTTTCATGTTGTGTGGAAAGGAACATCAACACTCACTGATTTAAAAGAAAAAAAAGATTTTTTGTTGTTGTTTCTTTGCTGCCCCATCTTCTGCATTGTCTTCAGGGACTGTTCAAAGCCATGAAGTCTGGAAAAGTCTTGGGTTGGAAAAATATTAGAGAACTATGTCCAGGGCTGGTAAAGCTTTGGAAAAAACATGTTTTGCCCTTCGAGGTCCTGGAAAAGTATTGGAATTTTAGTAAAACCCTTGACTGGTAGCATTCAATGAAAAGCTGTATGCATTAAGAAAAACAACAACAACAAAAAACCAAAAACACACACACACACAAAAGAAACACCAACCAAAAAGCAAGAAGAAAACAACAGCAGGCGCTGAAAATTTATCGTCAATACACACACAAAAAAAAAAACCCTGGTGAAAATCAAACACAAATGCTGTGATATCTGCCAGTCTCTTTCTTCAGTGGTGAAGCAGACAGTTCAGTCAGGCCTTGTGTTTGGTGTGGAATATTTTCACTCCGGTGTAGAAAAGAGCTTGGAAAACGTATGGAATTTTGTTGGGTCCCATCTGTGAGAACCCTGTCACACAATGGCTTTTAATTTCATCAGGCACGTTGATCATATCGTGTGTGTGTGTGTGTTATCAAGCAATCACAATCAAAGAGAAACTGATAAAGATGATAAGATAACGGTTTATTGATTATCATTATCCAGTGGAACTGCTGTGCTGCCTTCCTTTGTCGGTCAGGATCTAGAATTGCAGTGAAATACTTTGCTTAAAAAAAGAATGAAGAAAATAAATGGAAGCTGACCAAAGATCGAGACGAGATTACACTGACTTTTTGATATTCTTTTTAATCTCAAATACTTATGGAAACCCTCCCCAACCTCCCCCCCGCACCCCCCAACCCGCTGCCCCCACTCCCCCCGGGACCCCCCCTCTCCCCGGCCCCCCAACTCTCTGTCCCTCTCACCCCACTCCCACAGCACCCAACCCCCCTGCCTCTTATGTCCCCCTCCCTTCTCTGTCCCTCTCCACTCTCTCTCTTTCCCCACCCGTTTGAAAACGCAGTTTCCACCTTTGCTTTACCTTGTTATTTTTAAAATCTGTACTTTGGGTTGTGATTTGTGTACTAGACTATCTGACTGTCTCTGTGATTGATAAAAATTATGCGTATTTACATTAATCAGTGTTGATAGTAGTAGATAATCTTTCTGACAATTGCACAGATCAAAAAGGAAAAAAAAGAGGAAAAACTCAAAAAGAAGTAGTCTGTATGGGATTTATGATTTGATGTACTGTGTGTGTTTGTATGTTACAGTGTGTGTGTGTTTAGGTGTGTGTGTGTTTCACAGTGTGTGTGTGTATGTGACTTTGTGTGACACTGTGTGTGTGTGTGTGTGTGTGTGTGTGTGTGTGTGCTGAGAATGAATGATGGTCACATCTGTGCCTCTTCCTTTGGGGAAAAAAAAAAAAAATTAAGGAAATGTTGATTTTCAGCATCATAAGAGTATATTTTCATGAAAAGGATATCCAGTACACCATCTTTGTGAATTTTCTTTGTATCTAGTTTAGCTTTTATAGCATTCACAAGGTGTACTTGTTTGTTTGGTTTGATTTTTTTTTTTTTTAAATCACTTTGGAAGCTGGAATTGTGAAACAAACGACTGTCATTTCTTTTTTTTTTAACATTCATTTTCTAAAACTGTTGCAGCGTTTGATTAGAAACAAGTTTTACCAAAGGGCAGCAAGACTGGAATTCCATTTTAATGAGGAATGTCCCAATGACAGTTATTTTTAAAATTACTTTCTCCCATGAAAACATACAATGTTTGTACTTTTACAAACTTTAATCAGGCGGGTAAATAAAGTTTTTCTTAAGAAATAGGTTCATTTGATTAAGTAAGCCTTTGGAAAAAGGTTTCTATGACAACAGAGAATAACAAACATCTTTGCTTATCACAAATTTGTGTTTTGGGTCGAAAGCATTTCTCTATCAAAACAAAACTGACGACATGCGTTGAAACAAACAATATTAAAGATTGTGACTTCTGAAATTCAATCAAGTTTTTTGCTGGGAGATTTTTTGTTGTTGTTGTAATTTCTTTCATAATACTTAGGCACAGACTAGGTAAAGGTTTGGAAAACTGTTAAAGATCGTGACTTAATGTTTTATATTTGGGGACTTTTTATTCATGATTTTCTTACTAACATAACCTCTAAGCTTTGTATTCTGTGGTTGTGCGTTTGAGTGATGTTGATGGCAATGTGTTTGAATTTCAATTCATGTGATTGTTCCCCATAAGGATGCCGGGGGTCTTTCAGTATAAATAGCATCCCCGCCTTCTGGAAATTCTGTGCTGGAAATTTCCTCTTTTCTATCACTCTCTTTGTTTCTTTTTTCTATTTTCCGCAGTCTATGATGTACTATCTGTGCTGTTTTGCTCTGGCGATTAGGTAGTGAGATGTAAACATTGAGATGGACACTAGCTGTCCATTCTGCAGTGTTATTTGCCTATGTGGACTTTTTTAGGTGTTTTTTGTTAGGATTTGAAGTACTGTTTTTTTCCTTTTTTACGATTTTTTGTAATCTAGGGATGGTAAATCAAGTGGAAGGGATGGCGTCCTCAGCATGGTCTTGTCTTATTTGCCATAAGGAGCAAAATGGTTTGGATGCTGTGTCATGAACTGGGTTTTGTGGGTTTGTCTTTGTGCTTTTTTGTAGATGTGACAGTTTTGTGTTGATGCGGTTGACATTTGTATGGTTTGACAGTCCTGATATGGCCATGTGCGGTCGGTTGGACTGTAAGCAACAAGAACATGTGATTGTTGTTCATCGCCCTAAAAAGTATAAATTGGTCAGTGCATCTTTGAATCTCTCTCATGCACAGTCTGTGAGTGCATTGTGTATGTAGCTGAGTTTTCTATGTATGTGTTTGTGTGTGGAGTTGATTGGTTGGTTGTGTGTGTGTGTGTGTGTGTGTGTGTGTGTGTGTTTCTGCCCACCCGTTTGACTGTACAGCATAGACATCCGCCTTTCCTGTGATGGAAACCTACGTCGTGTCAGGCAGTGGGTTGTGAGCGCTGTATTGTCTTTCAGTTACTGCTTCTTCTTGATCTGTTGATTTTTTTTTTCATCATTAATTTTATTATATTTAACAAAAAACTTTTTTTTGTGTGTGAGATGGATGCATTGTTCTTGCTGTTCAGAAGCATTATGTGTTGAATTATGTGATGGTGTGCGTGTATAGTTGATTGCTGGATGTGCAGAAATTGAACAAGAAATTGGAAGAACTGTTCACATGATGCAGACAAACTGTAGTTACAATCAGCATCACCAGTGTGACTTCATTTCTGTAAACAACAAAACAGAAAACTTGTAAACTTGTGCGCTGATATGTGTATGCATGCTTGCATATGTTGTGTATGTTGGGTGGATATGGGCATACTGGTGTGCACTTGAAAACACATTTGTATATTTACAGACCACATATAAACATATGTGCATTTGCATGCACACCCAAACAGGTGCACACATGTGCACACAAGTAGGTGCATACTCTCTCTCTCTCTCTCGCACACACACACACACACATATATAATATATATCTCTCTATATATATCTATATATATTCTCTATATATTTAAGTTCGTTTTCATACACTCCAACATGGCACACACACACTCCAACATGTATAAGACTTCAACTTTTACTGTTTGCATCATCAGTTGTTAACAGCAGCAAAAGTGAAAAACAAAGTGAGAAGCGTCATATGTCTGTGACTGTAGATTTATCATTACAAAGGTTCGTGGTCTTTCATATCTGGGCTGTGCCATGGGGTGACAACTGTGAAGGGCAATGCCTTTGAGAAGCATTGCTTTGCCTTGTTTGAGAGGCGTCGCTGTCTGTGACATTGGACCTGTTGCCATGTGTTAGGATTGTGCAATGGAATCGGGTGAGACGTGCTGACAGTACATTATTTTCATTTTTTGCGTACTTGGTGACAGTACATGTTTTCATTTACTGTGTACTTGGTGATGGTACATACTTTCATTTTCTGTGTACTTGCAGTTGCTGACAGTACAGATTTTCATTTTCTGTGTACTTGGTTACAGTACATACTTTCATTTTCTGTGTAGTTGCTGAGAGTACAGATTTTCATTTTCTGTGTACTTGCTTACAGTACGTATTTTCATTTTCTGTGTACTTGGTTACAGTACATATTTTCATTTTCTGTGTACTTGCAGTTGCTGACAGTACATAATTTCATTTTCTGTTATTATGTGATGTTTATTTGCATGGCAGGGGAGATGGTTCGTGTCATGTATTTACATGTTGGTTGTGTGTGAATTTGTAATCACTATGTTTTTTTTCAATTTCTTGGTGTCATCAGTGTTTTGGGATTTTGACAGCAGCCATTTCTTGGGAGATAGATTTGAGCGTCAGTGTTTTTGATGAATGCATGTTTAGACCATTGACTGGTTCTTTCATTCATTAAATCATTTGTTCTATTGTGTATCCATCTTTTTTTAAAACGTGTTAGTAGTAGAATAACTACTTTTGCTTTTTTAAAACAAGTGTACTCTGGTGGCTGACTGTGTAACGATGTAGAAGGATGTACACACCACTATGATTTGACTTTGGTTTTTGTCTTGTGTTTTGCTTGTGTAGTGTGGACAGCGTTGAGGTATGGACTTTTTCTTATGGTCAGTGTTTTGTGTTAATGGGACACACACACACACACACACACTCACACAAAAAAAACACAACACAACTCAACTCAACTCACACTCCCTCACTCACACACACACACACACACACACATTGTTTTTTCACCTTCAAAGCAAGCATTTGTAAAAAGTGTAATTATGACGGCTGAAGAAGCACTCAACTAACTGCTGTCCTTTAGAGTGATACTGGTTTTGTTTACGTCGTGCTGAGGGTTGTTGGAAGAACCGTCACTGTGTTGTGCGTCATGACTTGTGTGCGACGCGTTACACTTAGACGTGTATCCTGCTTTTTGTATGACATCAGTCATGTGTTTTGAGCAACTGTCACGGTACACAAAGCGCTGTACCATGTGATGAGTAGGGTAGTGTGAAACTGCTTCATGACTAAAGAGCTAGCTTATTTTATGTTTGTGTGTGTGTGTGTTTGTTGAGGAAGGTGGAGGGACAGGGGGAAGGGAGGGGTGTGGGAGGGTAGGGGGGACACGGGTGTGATCATTTACAGTGTTTTGTTTTGTTTTGTTTTGTACTTATAGTTTATGCATTTATTTCTTCTTTTGATTTCTGATTCTTCTTTTGGGTTTTTGGTATTGCGTTCATGAATACATGTGAGTGTATGAACTGCATTCAGAATGAATCAGCTTGATATGTACTTGTTTCTGTTTATTTATGCATTGGTTTGTTTATTTGTGTGTGTGTGTGTGTGTGTGTGTGTGTGTGTGTGTGTGTGTGGAGTTGCATTGGTACTTCTCAGCTTGTGCGTGCGTGTGATGATGATGATGATGATGATGATGCAGTAGTGTGGCTTGCTGAAGGCCACATTTTCTCATGGTGCTGAAAATGCTTCCTGCTCTTTAAACTTTTCATTGTCTGCCTGCATTTTGTCATTGCCACCGACTCCTCCAGTTCTTTCACCTGAACATACCCATTCCAACAGTGAAGTCCTGATAAAGCTTGAATACTTAGTCACATGAATTCGGCGAGCATGTACACTCGGGTTGCATTAATACTGATGCATGCATAAACGTTCACCTCCACACACACTCATGACACACACACACACACACTCACACACATGCACACACACACACACACACACACATGAAAATACACTCACACAGACATACACTCATACAATATTAGAAAGAGAAATTCATGTAAAACCTCAACAAACGGATCAGAGAGAAAAACCAAAAGACAAAGCGAAAAATGTGCAGTATTATTTATTTAAAAAACAGCAAGAAAATAAACAATGTTTCATTCAAGGATCACTGAACAGCTCTGAACAAAAAGGAATCTGCTGCATCTGTATTGCTGACTGACTGACTGTAAAATCAGCTATAGTCTTTTTTCTTCTTTGTTTCTTCTTCACACTGGTCAAGAGATTTCCTGATATGCTTTTGTTTTGTGGTTTTTATTTTTGCTTTTTTTAATTTTTTTTTTAAAATGCTGTGAGAGGCCTGAAATTGCTCTATAAATGTACTGTTACTTTAAAAAAAATTTTTTTTTAAGAGATATCTTTTCCTCTCCTTGTTCTCTACATATTTACTGTATCGTGTTAAATGTATCTTAAACAGATCGAGGGAGAGAAAGGAAAACTATATCATGCATGTTTGGTATGTTGTACCAGTTTTCTGTGTTAAAAAAGAAAGAGAATAATTATCATCCCATGGCAGGTTGTGTGATCTGATACCTGCTTGTGCCATTCAGTATGTTTTGTGCTTCTTTGTGTTGTGTGTAGCTGTAGTTTATTGTTACTGTTTTTATGATTATTATGATAACTATTATGATTCATTATTATCATCATCATCATCATTATTATTATTAATCTAATTTAATCTTTTTTTCTAGAGAATGAAATGTTTTCATTTCTTAGCTAGCAGCGTGTAAACTTTGTGCATTTTCTTCTGTTCATATGCTGTGCATATAATCCTAAAAACCTGATGGGAACACCACCATATTAAAAGTAAAGACAAAATGAACAATTTAACGAAATGCTTTGTGTGCCTTTTTGTGGTTGAAAGCTTGTTTGTTTGCTGTTTTATTTACCGCTATGAATCCGTGAAAGTTTTTTCATAAGTTTTGTGTTTGATTTTTATTTTATTTTTTTGTAAGTATATTACGTCAGTGTTTGCTCTCTCTCTCTCTCTCTCTCTCTCTCTCTCTCTCTCACACACAGAGACCATGTTTTTTTGTGTTTTTTTTTAGAACGGGAAATCCCGCCAAACTGGAGTGTTTTGTAGAACGGAAAATCCCGCTGAACACTGAGCGCGTACGTTTTGTAGAACGGGAAATTCCTCTGAACAAACAGTTTCAACTTTCATCGAGGAGGCGTTACTGCGTTCGGACAAATTCAAGTACGCCACACCACATCTACGAGACAGAAGTCTGACCAGCAAGAGTAATCCAAGGTGCTTAGTCAGGCCTTGAGTGCATGCATGTATGTCTGAGTACCTGGCAGCAACAGGGTGTATTTCTTCTCAGAATTTTGAGAACACTTCACTGCTGAGTGTTGCCATGGGTACCTTTTCCCGTGCGCCAGGTGCGTGCTAAACACGGGACCTCGGTTTATCCTCTCATTTTCCAGTCCGACTCTCATTTTTCCAGAGCCGGAATGGAACTTAGACCTTCAGATCACTGACTGACCGCGAACATAGTCAGTGTTGGCAGACTATGAGCGCCTTAACCATTCTGCCATCTTCCTCCGCACACACACCGTGGCACACACACACACACACAGAATACCACATATTTTCCTCCAAAGAATGGAGTAGAATGATTGGGTGTGATCCCCTCTCACCCATCTCGTCCCCCCCTCCCTTGTCATACTGTCCCTCCTCCCATTTTCCCCACCTACTCATCCTCCCCAGTTCTCTCATGCCCATCCTGTCCTACTCTTCCCCCCCCCCCCCTCCCCCCCCTGTCCTACTCTCCTGTCATTCCCTCACACCCCATCCTACTCTCTCATCCCCCTACCATCCCTCCTGTCCTAGTCTCCCATTCCCCCCTATCTCTCACTCCCCCCCCAACCCCCGTCCTAGTCTCCCTTACCCCATCTCCCCCCTGTCCTACTCTCCCTTTCCCTATCTTACCACCTGTCCTTCACTCCCCGAGTCATATCCGTCCCTCACCACCCCACCTTCCCGTCTTTCTCTGTCTTATCCATCATCAAGATCAAAATATAATCTGCCCAGTCTTTAGGATATCGTCTTATCATGCACAGAATTGAGCATATTGATAATCAGTGGCTTAAAAAGACGCACACATACACACAAATAAATATCTATCTATCTCCAAGCCTCCCTCACCACTCTCTTGGTGTGTGTGTGTGCGTGTGTACCGAAGGAATGGAGAGAGAGATATGTGTCTAAGAGATATTTATTGTAGAGGGTAAATGTTGGCACAATTTAGTTCTGAGTTAGGGATATCTCTGTGGGAATCATACTCTATAATTCTACTCCTCCGTTCATTAGAGGAAAATGTGTTTTTATTTTTGTGTTTGCAAATGAGTTGGTCAGATGGAAGTTAGGCCAGGGGAGGGAGAGTAGGACAGGGGGTCAGTGACGATGGGTAGGGTGTAGACAGTATTCCCATCTGTGAGATATTAGTGCATAGACAGCAGTATTCCCATCTATGGGATATAAGTGACTATGGGCAGGGCATAGTAGCAGTCCCATCTATGAGACAGTAGCAGTCCCATCTATGAGACAGTAGTAACTATAGGCAGGCCATAGACAGTAGCAGTCCCATCTATGAGACAGTAGCAGTCCCATCTATGAGACAGTAGTAACTATAGGCAGGCTATAGACAGTAGCAGTCCCATCTATGAAACGATAGTGTCTAAGGGCAGGCCATAGATAGTAGCATTCCCATTTATGAGACAGTAGTAACTATGGGCAGGCCATAGACAGTAGCGGTCCCATCTATGAGACAGTAGTGTCTACGGGGAGGCCATAGACAGTAGCAGTCCCATCTATGAGACAGTAGTGTCTAAGGGCAGGCCATAGACAGTAGCAGTCCCATCTATGAGACAACAGCATTCCCATCTATGAGGCAGCAGTGTCTATGGGCATCAGGGCGATCGCCCGTTCTGTCGAGGATACTTCTCGCGCTCCTCGTTGAGTCTCTGGAAAGACTTGGTGCTGTCATAGCTATTAGGGTGGGGAGGTGGTGGATGGGGTTCACAAGTAGATGTCGTCTGGAGTGTTGGACAAAGAGGTGGGGGGCGGGGGGAGGGAATGGCCAGGGTGGTGATGTTGGAGGGGGCGGAGAGGGAGGGTAAGGGGGGGGGGAGACAATGGGGGTGGGTGGGTGGGTGGGGGTTGGGAGGGGCTTGGGTTGGAAGGTGTTGTGGGGCAGAGAGATTGGGACGTGAGGTGTGGGTTGGGTGTGTTAAAAAGAATTCGCTGAAAAGAAAAACAAGAGGCAAAGCCTTCAAGACTCACGTGTGCTTCGCGCTTTATCCAGTTAAGGAATGATGAGGAGAGATCTAAAAAAATCGTTGAAAAGTTTTCTGTATTAAATATATCAGATAAGCTTGGGAAAAGAAAGGGCATGCGAGCGGGATCGAACCTCACACGTTCAGTTCTGATGCAAGCAGACTATCCCCGAAGCTGTGGCAACTCTGACGTCAAATGACTAAATTAAAAACTTAAAACAATGTTGACGTTTTCTTCTTCGTATAACATAAACAGATGTGATTGTTGTAGACCTAATAACGCCGCTTAAATCATGTTTTGTGTGTGTTTTATTATATCTCGATTATTCTTTTATTTCGGCGGTAAAGACGACGTTGCTATCTCATTCAAACACATCGCAACACATAGTAGATCTCTAGATCTGCACAGACTAGTCTACAATGGGCTGAAAGAAACGATCTATTCAGTTTTTCTTTTATGTTCATTCCAGTTGCTGGTGTAGTTAGTATCACCGTAAGTGTTCTGTCCAGAATTTGTGTAACTTTCCTTTTAATTGTGAACAAGAAACACGAGAGGTCATGTCGTCTTCGAAAACAACCTACCTTCCAGCCAGCCAAACTCAGTGGAAAGCGGTTTTTAGAACTTTCGGATTTCGGAACACATCTCAACGAAATAAACCGTAAATAAATCGGAAATACGGCTTAATTAGGGAGACTTTCAACCTGTATTAGTATGACTGTAAAGATTTTTTTTTTCATACTATGTTTAAGCCAATTTTGGTATTGGCAGACAAAGTATTTCCAGAGAAAATGGCAATGTTAAAGTTTGCCACAGACACATAGACACAGACACAGACACACACAACCGAACACCCAGTTAAAACATAGACTCACTTTGAAAATAAACAAACAATGAGGCCAGGAGATGAAACGATTAACAAATAGTAAAGAGTTGTAACTCTCTCCATTCACAACGTACACAACTTCAAGTCAGTGCTGCTTACGCTACCGATTCAGCTAGCACGCAGGTAAATAAAAGATACATTGCACATTTCTTCTCTCTTTGCTGCTGTGTGCACATGTCAAATGATCGGTATAAGGGCAGGCCCGGCCCTTCCTCTTTTGAGAAACTGTCTGGGTTTGTTCCAATGAATCTTTTATTTACCTGTGTGCTAGCTGAATCGGTAGCATAAGCAGCACTGACTTGAAGTTGTGTACCTTGTGAATGGAGAGAGTTACCACTCTTTACTATTTGTTAATAGACTCACTTTGTTTACACAAGTGAGTCAAAAACGGTATGATTCCTGGGATTGCTTTTGCGGGCCGTGGTCTCTGTCATCTGTTCATGTGATGTCTTGTGAAAAATACAATGAGACTGAGAGAGAGAGAGACAGACAGACAGACAGACAGACAGACAGAGACAGAGAGGGAGAGACAGAGACAGACAGAGACAGAGAGAGTGTGTGTGTGTCTCAAAGAGGTGTCACTGCGTTCAGACAAATCCATATACGATAGAGACAGAGACAGAAAGACACAGAGAGACACAGACAGACAGACAGACAGAGAGTGTTTGTGTGTGTGGGGGTGTCTCAAGGAGGTGTCACTGCGTTCAGACAAATCCATATACGCTACATCACGTCTGCTGGACAGATGCCCGACAGCAGTGTTACCCATCGCGATAGTCAGGCCTTGAGTTCATGCATTATGTTTGTACACCTATCAGAGTGGATTTCTTGTACTGAATTTTGCCACAGGACAACATCTTTTGTGCTGCTTATCGTCTCACCCGAATGGCAAGACCCTTAGGTTGATTTTTCAGTCCAACTTGGGAGAAAGGGCAAGAGCAGGATTTGAACCCAGACCCTCACGAACACTGTATTGGCAGGTAAGCTTCTTAACCATTCTGCCACCTTCCTCTCGTAATACATACTACATATGCACTGCGTCTGTTGACTTATAGTTGCACTATTCATCTTACTTTTATTCATCGTCTCTTTACTTAGAAAGTGCAAGTGGAAATTAGGGGGGACAAGCAAAAAAAAAAAAAAAATTTTTTTTTTGTGGTCAACTTGTCCCCCGCGCCCCAGGACAACTAACAGATTGTCTGGAAATTTCAGACCGAGGCATACAAGTACTGCCTAAGACTACTGTCTGCCGGAGCGAAAAGTTCAGCCAGCAGATTGCAAGGTTCAGAGTGATGGGTCCGTTGTGTTGAAGGAGACGCTTCCATTGGTCCGTCTTCTGGAGTGCCTGAAAGGAGGTGGTGTCAGCGGGCGGTTTTTACAAGTGGACCCTGCCTGGAATGGGAGTGAGGTGGTAGAGGAGGGTGAGGGTGTTGGTAGGAAGGGGTAGGGTGGGTCATGGTGGTGGGGATGGAAAGTGGGGAAGAGATACTCGGAAGTGACCTGTGGTGGTGGTAGTAGTGGTGGTGGTGGTAGTCATAGTGGTGGTGGTAATGCTTGTGGTGGCGGTGATGATGGTGTTGGTGGAGGTGGTGGTGGCAATGATGATGGTGGTGGTGGTAGTGGTGGTGGTGGCAGTGGTGGTGGTGGTGGTAGTGGTGGTAGCATTGATGGTGGTGATGGTGGTGGTGGTGGTGGTTGTCAAGGTGTCCATGCTCTCAGTCATTGGTTTATTTCTGGATCACATTAGAATGATGAAGTGGTGCGTGTGTGTGTGTGTGTGTGTGTGTGTGTGTGTGTGTGTGTGTGTGTGTGTGTGTGTGTGTGTGTAAACCGAGACCAGTCATCATCATCATCATCATCGTCATCATCGTCTTCATCATCATTATCATCATCTTCATCATCATCATCGTCATCATCATCGTAGTCATCGTCATTGTCGTCGTCTTCATCGTCGTCGTTGTTGTCGTCATCATCATTGTCCATGTTCATTACATAAAAACAAAAACAAACAAAATAAAACAAGCAAACAAACAAACAAAAAACCCCACAAGACATTGCTTCAAACTCCTTTGACCCATCCTGTCCTGCCCTGCTGCTGCTGACGGCAACAGGTTTCCATTTTAACCCCCTATTGTCTGTGTGTTTGGCATCTGCAGTTTCATGGCCAGCGGGAGAAAGGAGGGTAGGGGAAGTGGGTTGTGTGGGGGAGGGCGGTTGTGAGGGTGGAGTGGGGTGGAAGGTGGGGGGCGGGCAAGGCGTCGTTGGAGGGAGGGACGAGGTGAAAGGAGTGTGAGTGTGGTGGTAGCTTACGAAGTGAATGTCAAAAGGGAACGATACAGAGAAAAAAACCCAACAAAAACAACGTGTCAACAAGACGGAGCACTGGATTCTTGTACAGCATTAAAAACAAACAAACAAACAAAAAAACAAACAAACAAACAAACAAAAACAAACAAACAAAAAAACAAACAAACAAACAAAAAAACAACAACAAAAAACCAAAACAAAAAACAAACAAACACCCCCCCCCCCCCAACCACCACCACCACCAAAAAACAAAAAAACCCCAACAAAAACAAAAAACAAACAAAACATGCTGCACGTGCTGATCATTAAACTTTGCATTATTTTCCTAATTTGTGACGTCTCTCTTTCCCCATACCTCTTCTCGTTCGCCACCCTCTCCCCTCCCAACCCCCCGCCCGTTCCTTCCCCATCTGTCTCCCCGCGCTCCGCCCCCCCTCCCCCGCCTCCGCAACCCCCCCCCCCCCCCCCACACACACACCCCGCTCCACCCTTTCGCTCCCTCCCACAACATACACACCAGGGGATTTTAAGGAAACTTATGTGGCTACAAAATCTGACACGCTTGAGCATTATATGGAGGGTTGAACAGAATTTTCGGATGCATCTCCATTTTGTGTGTGTGTGTGTGTGTGTGTGTGCATTTTTCCTCTCCATGTTATTTAGAACCGTTCGAGAGTATTGTTGTTGTAGTTGCTGTTGCCTCCTTTGCTTCTTTTTAGTTTTTTTTTCCGATTCGGTCTTCTTCGTCATCGTCAAAATTTATTCACTTTCATCTTTACTGTCATCTTTACGTCAATGTCATGATTATTGTTAACGTCTGAGTCATTCATTTTTTTGAAATGGTGATCGTCGTTATCATTTTGATACTGACGATTTCTTTTTTTAAATTAAAAAAAAAAAACAACTTCTTTAGAAGAACTAGAACTGGGAATAAAATTAGGTGCAGTATTTCTTTAAGGTAATGTAAGAAAAAAAAAAAGGGAGGCATGGCCTTCAAGACTCACATGAGATACCCAATTAATGCAACAAAGGAATCATGATACTTTTTTTTTCATTAAGAAAAAAAGACAGTGGAAAACAGATAACCTAGCAAACACACACACACACACACACACACACACACACACACACACACACACACACACACACACACACACACACACTGATTGATGTGACATTACCCTCTAAAGTTACAAAGCATTGATGTTCTGGCAAAAGCAAATCAATGTATGATATACCATGTTTCATGAAAATTGGAATAAAACCCCCAGGTTCTATCATGCTTATACTTTTTCTCGGTGCGTCACTCGGTACGCCATATCCATGTCCAAGTGAATCAGATTTTGTAGGGACATAAGTTTCCTTACAATTCCCTGGTGCGTGTGTTGGGCGGAAGTGGGGTTGGGGTGGTGGTGGTTTGTGGGTGGGGGGGGAGGGTGATGGAGGAGAGGTGGGTGGGAGGTAGTGGGGGGAAGGGGGGGTATGTTGTAAGAAACATAATGACTTAGGAAAACTAAGCAAAACGTTTGTCAGTTCAACACGTGCAGGATCTTTTTTTTTACTTGCTGCATACGAATTCAATGCTACAGCCTTGATCCGCCACAGGAACAGTGAATTCAAACCCAAACTGTGTCCAAGGGTTGGACACAGGCAGGCGTGGCCCAGTCCTCTCCTTCCGCCGCACTGGCCTTCTCCTCCGACTGAAGTCGGGTGCCGATGAACACCTGGGTGGTGTGAGGTACATTGGAGTAAAGCGCCTTTCCCGGGAACACAATACTATGTTGGGGTGGTGGGGCTGCGGGGACTCGAACTCCGATCACTAGTGAACACTGGATCAGAAGTCCAACGCTTGAACAGGCCCGCTACAGTGCCACCCCCCCCCCCCCTGCACGCCCTCCCCCCTCCGCCCTCTCTTTACACCCTTCCTTCCTGACCCGTCATTCTAAGTTGTTGTTAATGTTTTATCTATTCTCTTCCCCATTCAGTTTCTTCGGCTACTGCTTCGTCTGTCTGTTCACCTGTCTTGCCTTTGCTTCTCTTGTCTGAAACGGAATATTTTTCATCGCGTATTCTTTCTTGGCTACCCTCACTTCTGACTACTACAACGACGACGACTGCTGTTTACTCCTCCTGATACTGTTGTTGTTGTTGCTGTTGCTGCTGCATCTACTACTATTACTGCTGCTGCTGCTGCTGCTGTTGCTCCTACTACCACTGATACACTGTTACTACTGTTGTTGCTGCTACTACTGCTACTACTACTACTACTGTTGCTGCTGCTGCTGCTGCTGCTACTACTACTACTACTGCTGCTGCTGGTACTACTTCTACTTCTGGTGTTGCCTCTGCTGCTACTGCTGCTTCTGCTACTGTTGCTACTATCACTGCTTCTGGTGCTGCTGCAGCTACTACTGCTACTACAACTGCTATTCTATTACACTGCTTAAACTGTTGTTGTTGCTGCTGTTAGTACTACTACTACTACTAACTACTGCTGCTACATTTGCTGCCACTATTACTACTGCTGCTGCCGCTGCTACTACTACTACTACTGCTTCTACTACTATTGTCTTCAGTTCCTCCTTCGTGTACCAAGCATCCAAATCGCTATTCGCTCAGAATTCTTTGGCGACAGGTCTTCCATTTCGCTCCGTTTTCTCACGCTCATTCTTTCACACTTAATCAGTCTCTCACACCCCTCCTCCTCCCTCCCCCTTTCCCACCTTTCTCCAGACTATCGAGACTCAACCAGGCCATCCATTTTCCACTTTAAAAAAAAAAAAATTTTTTTTTAACCTTCGTCACCCTTTGTCTCGCACACACTGCCACGTGACTGAAACGGATTGGTTTCCAATGAAGAGCGCTGAGTGGTCGATTTGATTTGACCTTGCTTGAAGATGAGCTGTTCGTGAGCACAGTTTTTAGTCTTGTCTTTTTTGTTTGGTTTTCCTTTTTTTTTAAGTGTCTCGTTCGTTTTAGAAGGCATTTGGTTGCACTTTAGAATGCTTTGGTGGGTGATATCAACTATCAAAGGCTGGAGTATAGCTGGGAAGTGCGTGTTATAAGAAACAGTCTAATTTGGTTTGTATTGTTTTGAGACGTGCATCAATTTTCTCCTGTGCCCTCGCTGGAGTTTACCCCCAGGAGCATTAAGGGATAGCTTTGAATGACCCCTGGGGTCAGTTGTGGCAAGTCAAGAAAGACACCCTGTAGTTGGAAACTACCTCCTCTGTGGGTTTAGTCAAGCTATTAAAAAGAAAAAAGGGGGAAAAGGGTGGGTGAGTGGTGTCGTTCTGAGCTAGCCTTTACTGAACCCCCCCCCCCCCCCCCTCTCCATCACAGGTTAACTGAAGCAAAGTCTTACTTTAACAGCCTGTATAGAAGCTCTTCCTCACTACAGTTTCAGTTTCAGTTTCAGTAGCTCAAGGAGGCGTCACTGCGTTCGGACAAATCCATATACACTACGCCACGTCTGCCAAGCAGATGCCTGACCAGCAGCGTAACCCAACGCGCTTAGTCAGGCCTTGAGAAAAAAAAGGTGAATAAATAATAGATAAGCTTATACAAATAAATAAATAAATAAATAATAACTATAATGTAAAAAAAGAAAAAAGAAAGAAAAAAAGATAACAATGATGATAAATAAGCAAATAGATGTAAAACATGAAGACACACATTCACATATACACCCACACATGCATAACAGATATGCACCGAACATGCAGTTTCACAGATATGAAAGCACAGTCAAATACATATAAACGTACATGAGCTCCAACACACACACACACACACACCACACACATTACCCTGCACCTCCTCTACCCCCCTCCTCCACACACTCATTTCTAGTCTACGTATCACAGCTTCCACGGCACACAAGTATTGAAGTTCTTCCTCACTACAATGTGTCGAAATAAAGTGGGTAGGTCTGGGCTTCCCTTTTCTACTTTAAACACAGCCTGTATGGAAGCTCCTCCCCAGTACAACATGTGGAAAGTAAAAGAAAGTGTGTTGGTCTGGTCTACCGTATACAACCTTGCTAGCCTGTATTGAAATTCTTCCCCACTACAACGTGGCGAAAGAAAAGAAGGCGTGCAGGTTTGCGCTAACCCCATACTGACATTGACATAAGTTTACAGTTAGGCCAACAACAAAGTGAGAGCTGTATCATCAATGATTTCTCCATGGCAATGGGAAATCATTTCACAACTTAGTCTTTTGTGAAAGACTACGACTCGCAAACTAGAAGGCAATATTGCACTGGCTGCAGCCTTGGGGGCTATTTGGCCTTTGGGAACCATCCCAACGCCGACCCGTACTAAAACCCCCTTGGCCAAGAGAGCGGGGGTGTAACTTGGGCAAGACACTCTCCACTATAACCAAATTCTGGTCCATATAGTCGGGACAGCAGTTGCCTCTTCTGCTATTCTGATGGTCATAGTCGGACACGACTATCATAATGATATTATCATACGGACACTTCTCCACGTAATGCCGCGCTGACAGGAGAGGATGTGTGTCGCTCTCGACCAGTTTGTGCACCCCCTAACCTCACCCCTCCTTGTTGCGTGAGAGGTGGGGGCCGGGGGTACCCCCCGGGGGGTCATTCTAGGCTGATCAACACAGACCCCGTAGTTACTCCGGGCCAGCCAGATTTGACCCAACCCCCTCCCCAGCTCCCCGCCCCCAATTCTCCCCCGGGGGTGAAAACAAACGGGGGTAGGAATAGGCTGGGCACAAAGTGTTGCCGAACACCGCGCGCGACACGACTCAACTCAGTTCTTTTCAGAGGTTCTTCGCTGCTAATTCCCTTTAGTTCGCGATGCTAGTCGGTCAGCGTTTCGTCCTTGTATTCTTGTATTCCTCTTTCATTCCCCCCCCCCCCTTTTTTTTTTTGCCACAACAGATTTCTATGTGAAATTTGGGTTGCTCTCCTCAAAGAGAGCGCGTCGTTACTCTGAGAGTGCCACCTTTTTTTTTTTTTTTTTCCTGTCTGCAGTTTTTTTTCCCCCCTATCGAAGTGGACTTTTCTTCCGAATTTACCCAAGGGACAACCCTTTTGTTGCCGTGGGTTCTCTTACGTGCGCTAAGTGCATGCTGCACACGGGACCTCGAGTTTATCGTCTCATCCGATTGACTAGCGTCCAGACCACCACTCAAGGTCTAGTGGAGGGAGAGAAAATACTGGCGACTGTGCCGGGATTCGAACCCGTGCGCTCAGATTCTCTCGCTTCCTGGGCGAAAGCGTTACCTCTGGGCCTTCTCTCTGCGGGATGCAATTGAAGCGGTGCGGACGATGGTGCGGCCATAAATGAAAATACCCCCCCCCCCCCCCCCGCTCCCCCTGAGAATTCATACGGATTAAATAGAAATTTCAATACACAATAGTACTTATACATAGTATACATTAAGAGCATCTGTTTACAAAAAAAAAGAAGAAAAAAAAAAGAAAGGGGGTTGGAGGGGTGGGTATCTCCCACAAACTAAGCGGCTGTTGCACTCACACACACAAACATACACACACAGAGACACATACTGACAGACACAGACACACACAAGACACACACACACACACACACACACACACACACACACACACACACACACACGCACACACACACATATATGAAGAAGCAAAAATGCAACTTGATAAAAAAAAATCTAATATCAAGTCAACATACAGAAAAAAGGTAATAAAAAGAAAAAAAAAGAGAAAAAGTTTAATTTCAAGTTCATATATGGACAAAAGAAAAGCACAGTTTAAACAACAGCAAAAACGACAACCTCCTCTCCACTCCCCTCGCCCCCCCCCCCCCCCCCAAAAAAAAGCTGAACTAAATAAAACATTCTTGATACCAAATCAATATTCAGACCAGAAAAGTGTAAGTAGATAAAAAGAAAAAAAAAGTTCATATACCCCACCCCCTCCGTCCCCCAGAATGAATGAAACATAAGGGAAAAAAAAGAAGAAAAAAAGGTGGAGTCTATATGGATGAATAGGCGAAAGAAGAGTAACGGAAATGAAAAGAACAAGGCATCGGAAAAAAAATAAACCCCGCACAAACAAAATACCAGCAACATTATTCCATTCCTCGCCTCCCCCAACCTCCCCCGTCACCCCCTATTTCCCCAGGCCCTCCCTCACTCCCATCTCCCACAGCCTCCAAGTTATATCATCAGCTGCAGAAGATGCGTGTTGAATGACGACACCTACCTCTTCTCTGGTGCGGTTCCAATTCGCCTATTCCTGTTAATGTCCTGTTTTAGCGTCTTCAATTATCGCACTTACTTAAACAATTTTTTTTTTTGTATTTCTTTTTATCACAACAGATTTCTCTGTGTGAAATTCGGGCTGCTCTCCCCAGGGAGAGCGCGTCGCTATACTACAGCGCCACCCATGCAATTTTATTTGTTTTTCATATCGAAGTGGATTTTTTCAACAGAATTTTGCCAGGAGCAACCCTTTTGTTGCTGTGAGTTCTTTTACGTGCGCTAAGTGCATGCTGCACATGGGGCCTCGGTTTATCGTCTCATCCGAATGACTAGCGTCCAGACCACCACTCAAGGTCTAGGAGAAAATATCGGCGGCTGAGCCGTGATTCGAACCAGCGCGCTCAGATTCTCTCGATTCCTAGGCGGACGCGTTACCTCTAGGCCATCACTCCACTTTCGCGTTTTTAACCATGGAAGCATATAATAAATGACATGTTACAGGAAGTCGACCCTTCTAGAAATCAAGAAATAGGCACAATACGACACGAAATAGCATTTACTACGGACCAGTACTTATCGTCTCAAGCCGCCGTGTTTTTTGTTGTTGAGTGATGGCCTAGAGGTAACGCGTCCGCCTAGGAAGCGAGAGCGCGCTGGTTCGAATCACGGCTCAGCCGCCGATATTTTCTCCCCCTCCACTAGACCTTGAGTGGTGGTCTGGACGCTAGTCATTCGGATGAGACGATAAACCGAGGTCCCGTCTGCAGCAATCACCTAGCGGACGTAAAAGAACCCACGGCAACAAAAGGGTTGTTCCTGGCAAAATTCTGTAGAAAAGTCCACTTCGATAGGAAAAACAAATAAAACTGCACGCAGGAAAAAATACAAAAAAATGGGTGGCGCTGTAGTGTAGCGACGCGCTCTCCCTGAGGAGAGCAGCCCGAATTTCACACAGAGAAATCTGTTGTGATAAAAAGAAATACAAATACAAATACATTTTCATGGTTTGCGGGACCGCAGAAGGGAAGAGCAAGATGGCGGCATGTTAGTTTAGTGACTGATCGGCATCAAAACTGAGGAAAATAGCGACCAGAATTGAGTCTAAAACCACTGAAAATGGGTTACACCATATACTTATGGTGATATCGTTTCATCTATGTCGGTAAAGTAGGTCCCTGAGTTAAGGACGCTAAAACCAGGACTTGACCGCGTTTCACCTAATCTTCGATCATGCTGCCAGCCTCAATGACCTCTTCAGAGTTTGACTCTTCACCGTCCTGTATCGCCCACTACCCGCCAGTTCCGTTTCGCCAACTCCGCCTGTCTCTGTCTGTCTCTGTCTGTGTGTGTGTGTGTGTGTGTCGTCTCTCTCTCTCTCTCTCTCTCTCACACACACACAACACACACACACAGACACACACACACGCACACTGATGTTTGTGCACGCAGCTTTTATGAACACTTATAATTCTCTACTGACGGTCTTGAGATTGGGCGAAATATTATAAATGCTTTCACGACAGTGACTTCCGAGCGAATATGATACAATTCAGTTCAGGATCAAGCTTTGTCAGTATCCAAAACAACTCGAGGCAGACGCAGTTTGTTGTTTCGAAATTACTGATTCAGAAAAGACCAGACTGTCAACACAAGAGACTTGGCCAGAAATGGAAAGAAAAAAAGCAAAAAAAAAGCGTCTTTTTTTTTTTTAAACACACTCGCGCGCTCGCTCACACACACACACACACACACACACACACACACAGAGCAAATGAGTACATAAGCAAACCGGTAATAGGTGAATAGGGATCACATGTTTACTGATAGGCGAAGCGGAAATTGGCGATGAATTGGGACGACTTCCCTCTCTCATCCTTGTCAGTCAGATCAAACTTCACTTTCCAGGAGGAGTCAAAGTGTGCGGACTGACACACGCACACACACACACACACACATATACGCTACACATCTACACTTTGCTTCGGGGGTGGGGGGTGGGGAGGGTATTGGGGGGACTGGAGAAAGTAGAAGCCCAACGATCTCGTAAATGTTATGCTTTCGTCAGGCCTCGAGAGGCTACTGCTCTAAATCTGTGTAAAATATTAACACCCCCACTCCCCCCCCCCCCAAAAAAAAGTAATTAAATTAAAATATACTAGAAAGAAATGAACGTAGAAAGAACAGCAAGTGTCTCTCAAGTTTCTCCGCGAAGCCACACACGCACGTCCGTTTTGTATATAAATATATATATTTTATATCCACCCCTCTTGCAATGTTCCATTGGTGCCTGTCAGTGGCACTGCCATCTGCTGCTGGGAAGGGGGAAGGGATGATTCCACGGGAGGTTAGGGGAAGCACAATCACTAACAGGAGACGGGACGACGTCGGAGCAAGCATTGCGCGTGAAGCGTGAGAAGCACGCGACACACGTTGTCTATTTCTCACTCACTCACTCACTTTCCCCCTTCTCGCTGTCTTGTCTCCTTCACGTGCGCCGCACGCGTGTGACAACCGCTTACTGCTTGCCCGCGGGGCGTGCGTGTGTGTGTATGTGTGTGTGTTGTGTGTGTGTGTGTGTGTGTGTGTGTGAATGTTCAGTGCGTGGCTCCGGCGAGGGGAAACCGGAGTCCGAAATTAGCTGTTTGTTTAACACTTGTACAGTTCCTTTCGTCTCTCTTCTCTCTCTCTCTCTTTTGGTGCAGGAGAGAAGTTGTGGAGACGTTGTTTCTTCTTCTTCTTCTCCCCCTCCCCAGGATCTCCTCCTCCTCTTACGTCTTGTTTCGTTGTAAGCTGTGTTTTAAAGGCTGTGGTGGATTTGGGAAACGTGGCAAAGTTTATGACTAGACGGTTATTGCCTGTTTTTTTTTTTTTATGGCGTTGTTTTGATAAATTGTCGCTCTTTTGACTCCGTGGCAAGTGATGTCTTCTTCGGTTGTGGATTTTTGACTGAGGACAAACGTCAGTAATTTATCAACCCATGTGTGTATTTGATAAAAACGCAGCGATAGAACTGCAGACGGGTTACGAACATTGTACAATTTTGTGAAATTTTCACGTGAATGGGAAGTTTTTGTGCCGAAGGTTCTGAATTCAAAAGATTCACAAAAAGCAAGTTCATGTGACTTAATTAAATGTTTGCAGTCCAAAGAATAATAATTTGTTCAGTATGACATACTCTGTTATGTACATTTGATAAACTTATCAACGAAATTACGGTGTATTTCAGAGGGATTTGACACATACTCTGTCCAGTACATTTGATAAATCAACGAAATTACGGTGTCTTTCGGAGACATTTGTCATGAGAGTTTCTCGCATGCATATGAACCAGGTTGGAAACTGACGAGAGGCAGAGAGGGACTAGGAGATACATTTCGAGTGGAGAAACAGACTGTGTATCGTGGTCGGTTGCACCCGGGTTGTCAATTTCCTGTGTCGGTGTGTGCTGTGTCACGTGTCTGCGTGTTCGTGATCAGACAAATTGTCGGTTTCTTTCGCCTTGTTCAGGGGAGGGACTGAGAATGGATCGGTGTTTGTCGAAAGATGTCCTGCTGCTTTACATGCTGTTTACAGGTCAGTCCTCGTGTTCGGTTGTGATTTGTTCCTCTCCCCCTCTCTCTCTCTCTCGCTGTGTGTGTGTGTGTGTGTGTGTGTGTGTGTGTGTGTGTGTGTGTGTGTGTGTGTGTGTGTGTTTTGTTCTTTTTATTTGGTTGCGTTTATTTTGTTTATTTGCATTTTTGATTTTGTCTATCCACATGACTTAAGGCATGCATGTACACGTCCAACCCACGAACACATGCTTGCACGCACGCACACACACGCACACACACATACACACGCACGCACGCACGCACGCACGCACACACACACACACACACACACACACACACACACACACAACAAACACACGCACACACACTGTCTGAACTTGTATGTCTGTCTTTTCTCTCTCTGTCTCTGTCTGTCTTTCGTTCCCTCTGTTTTTCTCTTCTAGCTGAATTTACTTACTTTCTTCTCAATTCAAAAACAGCTTCTCCTGTTAAGTTCGCACCCCTCCATAAGGCTCTAAGATAATGATTAAGTTCTGATTCAGATTTTTTCCTCTTCTTCCTCTTTCCTCTTTCTCTCTCCTTTCCCTGCCCCCCCCCCACCCCCACCTCCACCCCCACACACACCCCTTCTGTCTCTCTTTCTTTATCGTCCGTTCTCCCCGTCTCTCTCTATCTCCCTGAGTGTCGCTCAGTGTCTCACCCACTCACTCACTCACTCTCACTGTGTCTGTCTGCCTGTAAACCTCTCTATGTGTGTCTCTGAGTATGTTTCTCTGTGAGTGTGTGTGTGTATCTCTGTCTCTCTCTCTCTCTCTCTCCAGCCTCTCTCTGTCTCTGTGTCTTTGTCTGTCTCTATCTGTCTGTCTGTCTCACGGTATGTCTCTCTCTCTCTCAAGCCGTTGTTTTCAGCGAACACAAGATTACATGGACTGCCATAACCAGAAACTGATGACAGAATGCTGATCATGGCTCTTTCACTGCACGGAGGAACCGTAACTGTTGAAGGGAGACAGGAAGGAAGGAAGGAAGGAAGGAAGGAAGGAAGGAAGGAATGAATGAATTACTTCAGTTTAATGTCCCGGCACACATGCTTGTGACTGAAGACATCCAGTTGACAGTATCTGGTTATAATATTTCATACTGTCCACTTTCCCCTACACAACACAATGGGTCAAGGCATGAAGTGAATAAACCGTCGTGACTCTTTGAGTCCTGAAAAGACATATAGTTACAGTATTGATTTCCCGGCACATTTCGGTGTCATCATTAAAAATAAATAAAAACGTTAGGATAGGATGGGCGGGGTGGGGTGGGGGTGGGGGGTGGGGGTTGTGTGGTCACCTGAATTGGGGTGGGAGGGCGGGGACAAGGCAGGTGGACAGTGGAATCTAAAACGAGCATCATTTGAAATGAATCGAAGCCAGTACAGAAAAAGTCAAACTGCATCAACGTTCCCAAATGAGTGTTGATGGTGAAACTGACTGACGGAGCTTTTGTATCTTTACAAATGTTGAATACGGTGTGTCAGCTTGGCCTGTTTAAAAAAAAAAAAAAATTCTATTTTTTTTAACACGACCAAGAAGAGGTTTATTTTTCAATGTGGAATCTGTTGTTTTTTTCCTAGTTTCCCACCGATTAAAAGAAAAAGCATATTAACGAGAAAGAATACGTCTCGTTTGATTGCAACGATTCTTCTTCTTTTGCTCCCCCTCCTTCTACTTCGTCTTTATCCTCCTTCGTCTTCTTCCTCCTCCTCATCTTCGTTGTTGTTGTTGTTTAGTGCACACGCAGGAAAGAACTCAGAACCTGACTGGAAGAATGACTTTTTACTCATCCTCTGTCTTTCTGTCTGTCTCTCTTTCTCTTCCTCTCTCTCGCTCTCTCTGTCTGTCTCTCTCTCTCTCTCACACACACACGCACACACATTCACTCACACACACACACACACACACACACACACACACACACACACACACACACACACACACTCTCTCTCTCTCACTCACTCACTCACTCACTCACTCAATCCTTGCCAGAGTTCGTCTACGGATTATAGAAAACACCTAAGAGTGCACTGTGTTATAAAAGCTGCCAGTTTTTTTCCCTTCAAGGGTGTTGGAGGCAGGGAGTTTGGGGTTTTAAAAAAGAAAAATCGGCCAGACGACGTAAAAGCCACTGGAACGAACTCGTTCTCTGGGAATTGGAAACCCACTGATGGGTAGAGGTGGGGGGTGGGGGTGTTATCTATTTTATGATATTTTTCAAAGATATGATACATTGTTATTATTATTTTATCGAAATCCTCGCCTGGAGTGTCACAACAAGGTATGAAACCTGTGGATCATTCACGAAGGTGGTGGTGATGTTAACTCATACAGGCTTCACCAAAATTTAAGGAACGCTTCATAGAAGCAGCAATTATATTTTCATGAAATGCTAAATGAAAAAAAAAAAAAAAAAAAAGAAAAAAAAGATCGAGAGACGGTTTGAATTAGGCAGACTGCCTTTGATCAACCATTGGTCTCTCACTCAGAAAGGAAGATTCTTATGTGCTGACAGAAATGGGAGGGTTTGTAGAAAATGTAGTTCAGGTGAATTGGGAGATGAATTCCATTACGTCTTTAAATACTCGTTCTTTTCAGACACCAGAAAAGCATTCTTAAAACCATTTTATCGTAAGCGACCGAACACACTGAAATTAACTAAACTCTTTAATTCCCCGAAGAAAAAAGTGTTGTTGAAGCTGGAAAAATTTTTGAAAATTATTATTGAATCTGTGCGATAATTTTGATGTTCTTGTTCTTTTTTTCTTATGTCAGGATAACAATACCAAACGCTTCCAGGAATATATTTCCTTTTTTTTTCTTTTTTTGTTTTTTTACTCCTTATATTGAATTGCTGATTGTTTGTGTTTGTGCATGTGGGCCCTGCCGGTTTTCTTTTCCTAGGGCTCCACTGTGTGTGCCCCCCCCTCGTTCCCCTCCCCCCTCCACCCCATTTTTTAAAATTTTCTTATTTTCTCTCTCTTCTCCTCCGTGCGATTGCACGTCTCGAGGATGTGGGCCTGTTTTTCCCTGGTGTTTCCATGTACCCAAATAGGGTTTCTGGGATTAAAAATGATTTTGGACCTTTGAACCGTTGACAAACACAGACGGACGGCCAGACACGGTAGTACAAAAACGTATGAAATAAACTTGAAGTTTATGGCTTTCTGTGACATGGTATGCAAAGATATTGGACTAAACATGTCTAAAAAGGTCATTTTGTGCAATTTGTCATGACGGTTTCCATGGAAACGAATCCAAAATGGCCGACAAAAAATTTAAAAGCTTATAACTTCGGTACCTTTATAGATATGTTATTTCTGTTTGTTTTATTTGATTTATTTGTATTTGTTCTTTATTATAGTGCAGTGGTATTTTGGAATTTGAATAAATACATTTTGTTGTTGTTGTTGAAATGAGTATAAATTCCTTGACATCATTTTTTTCAAATGAGTGTATATTCATTCCTTTACTAGTACTATACAAACCACTGCACTATAATAAAGATGAATACATAATGAAAGAAAGTACTAAGTTTGAACATGCTATCTTTTAAAGTTTTTGAGCATTAGCATTTTGAAAAATGGTATTACGAGGACAAAACACAAAACTGAGAAAACAGGAAAAGAAAGAGATGCGCTTGTACTCACAAGAAATCACACATGTTGATGCTGTTTAAAGCTTTATTTAAATGAATATAGTACCCACGTGAAACGGACTATAAAGATTAGATGTTGAAGAAGCAAATTATGCGAAGAAACGAAAATCACAAAAAATCATGATTTTGGTCAAAATTTCACTACCGTGTCTGGCCTTAATTAAGAACTCGTCACGTTGAACAGCTTGGAAAAAATACCTCTGGAAAAAAAAAATCTAGGACTGGGTTTCATGAAGCGA
>NC_134880.1:16724852-16727352 GCF_041734735.1 Babylonia areolata | reverse complement strand
CACACACACACACACACACGCACACACAACACACACACACACACGTACAGAGAGGGGGAAGAGGGGGGGGGGGGGGGTCAGGCCAAAGAGGCTCCTAACGAAGTTTTCATTTCTGTCGTTGCCTCCCCGTCCATCTCCCACCTTCTCCCCGACACACACACACACACACACACACACACGCACACACACACACACACACACGCACACACACACACATACACACGCACGCACGCACGCACACACACACACACACACACACACATAAACACACAACCACACGCACGCACGCAGGCACACACACACACACGCACGCACACACACACACACACACACACACACACACACACACACACACACACACACACACACGAATGTCCTGTCTTGTCAGAGGAAGAAAAAGGAGAACAGTTTGAGCACTCGTGGAGAATTTAGATTTCGTCGGACGCGAGTGTGTGTGTGTGTGTGTGTGTGTGTGTGTGTGTGTGTGCGCGCGTGAGCGTGTGTGTGTGTGTGCGCGCACGCGCGCGTGTGTGTAGGTGGTGTGTCCTGGATAAAAAAAAAAGAAGCAGCATGGATCAACTTGCCGAATACTATTAGGACTACATGATTATGGGTTTTTTTTTTTTTTTTTAACTTTGATTTTTATGCAGTTTGGTTTGATTTTAAATTTTTTTTTTATTATGATTTATTTTTGACCCACAGAAGGAAATCTAAAGGATTTGCCACATTAATTAATGCCTCAAATATTGTAGACACTGGCCACTGTCACGCGTCTCAAAATTGTGAATATTGGCCGCTGTCACCGTCACTGAGAACTGTGGAGATTGGCTACTGTCACTGTCGGAAAATTGTGGAGATTGGCCACTATCACTGTCTGACAATTGTGAAGATTGGCCACTGTCACTGTCTGACAATTGTGGAGATTGGCTACTGTCACTGTCTGAGAATAGTGGAGAATGGCTACTGTCACTGTCTGAGAATTGTGGAGACTAGCTACCGTCACTGTCTGAGAATTGTGGAGATGGGCTACTGTCATTGTCTGAGAATTGTGGAGACGGCTACTGTCACTGTCTGAGAATTGTGGAGAATGGCCACTGTCTGAGAATTGTGGAGACTAGCTACCGTCACTGTCTGAGAATTGTGGAGATGGGCTACTGTCACTGTATGAAAATTGTGGAGATTGGCCACTGTCACTGAGAATTGTGGAGATTGGCCACTTTCTCTGCATAAGAATTGTGTAGAATTTCCACTGTCACTGTATGAGAATTGTGGAGAATGGCCACTGTCACTGTCACTGAAAATTGTGGAGATTGGCCACTTTCTCTGCTTAAGAATTGTGTAGAATTTCCACTGTCACTAGTGGTCTGAGAATAGTGGAGAATGGCCACTGTCACTGTATGATAATTGTGGAGAATGGCCACCGTCACTGTCTGAGAACTGTGGAGACTGGCTACCGTCACTGTCTGAGAATTGTGGAGATGGGCCACTGTCATTATATGAGAATTGTGGAGAATGGCCACTATCACTAAGAATATTAGAGAGAGAAAAAATGGAGAATGGCCACTATGGCTGTCTGATAATCATGGATAAGGGCCACTGTCATTGATTCAGATTTGCGCAGAATGGCCATTGTCACGAGATCGATTGAAGATATCTTCTATTCTGCAGTGATCTTGTTGCTGGTGCTTTTTTTTCCCCACACCCTTGTTTTGAAACATGACGTGAATAACTAGCTGACGTCTTTATTAAAGAAATGCGAAATGGAGACAACCCTTCTTGATTACGCTGCTGCTGAGAGAGAGAGAGAGAGAGAGAGAGGGAGAGAGAGAGAGAGAGAAGCAGACACACACACACACACACACACACACACACACACACACACACACACACACACACAGAGAGAGAGAGAGAGAGAGAGAGAGAGAGAGAGAGAGAGAGAGAGAACAAAGGAACGAATGAACGAACTTTTTTAAATGAGGGAAGTGGAATAAACATGCACATATGCTTTTACATCCAGCCCTCAGGGCAAATAGAAATGAAATCAAAATACTCACAGGATATCAAAAGGTTATAGAAGTACATGCATGACATTCAAATACACTCAAATGCACAGTAAACATTTACAGGTACATAATCATAATGCAGTGACAAAAATGTATATAAATATAATAATATAAAAGTGCAATACATGTGTGTGTGTGTGTGTGTGTGTGTGTGAGAGAGAGAGAGAGAGAGAGAGAGAGAGAGAGAGAGAGAGAGAGTGATGATGATGATGATGGTGACGATGACGATGATGAAGTACACGCAGGCCATTCGGATACACACAAATACATACGTAAACATTCAAATGGATATGATGATGATGCCTGTAGTTGAAGATAGACTGAAACAGAAAGACAAAGTAAGATGATGAGAAAATTTCGAACAAATTCATTTGAAGGTGTCAGCAACTTCTTTTATTTAATGAGGGTGATATGTATTTTTGAAATTATTTAATGAG
>NC_134880.1:16709852-16717352 GCF_041734735.1 Babylonia areolata | reverse complement strand
AGAAAAATCAAATCTCTGTCTGTCTGTCTCTCTCGAATTTTATGCTTATTTATGCTTATGTTTCAACTCATTTAGTGAAGAATTGTTTTTTCTTTAATATGGATAGACATCTCAGATTCATTTTGGCAGGATTTAGACTTGGTGTATCGGAAATAGACACCCACTGGTGCCGCTATAAAAAATGTATACAGTTCTGATCTCTTGTGTCCATTGTGTAAAGAGTCGATAGAAGATGAAGTACATTTTGTTTTGAAATGCCCCGTTTTGTGTGTTCTTCGTGAAACATTTATCCCGAAGAAATACCATATGTATCCATGTTTATTTCGATTTAATCCGCCGATGGCATCTACGGATGACGGACTTATATTATACGTAATTTCACTCTACATTTATATAAAGCTTTTCACTTGATATAATTATGTCATAATTAATTGCTATAGTTCTGGTGACATATGCACTAATGTTGTTATCGCCCCTTGTTCATATGGGGCTATGGCCTAAATGAATAAGCCATCTGAATCTGAATCTCTCTCTCTCTCAACAGCCATCTACCTGAAGATCTAGTCATCAGCCCCATCCACATGTGATATGCAGCTTCTGTTCAAACGTGTGTGTGTGTGTGTGTGTGTGTGTGTGTGTGTGTGTGTGTGTGTGTGTGTGTGTGTGTGTGTGTGTGTGTTCTTTCGCTTTGTCCTCTTTCTGTTTGTGCCTGTCTATCTGCTTGTCTGTCCGTCTGTCTCTTTCGCTTTGTCCTTTCTCCCACTCTCCCTGTCCTGTCTCTGTCTGTCTGTCTCTCCTTTTATTACGCATGGGATAATCAAGGAGTAGGCTGTGCATATTCTTTTTTTAAAGGAGTTTACGCAAAGACTGGTTGATTATAGGTGGCAGAACTGGGATTCTCACATGCACAACAGCAACAGATTCATACATTATAGGACATTTAAGACGTCATGTGAAGCTGAATTATACTTATCAATGAACTTGAATAGATTTGTAAGGTATATATTGACAAGATTCAGGTTTGGTTTATCCAACTTATTTGTACATCAATCAAGATATAAAATAACTGACAAATGTGAAATGCAGTGTCCCCTGTGTAAATATGCTAAGGAAAATGAAGTCCTTTTTGTTCTGTGTTGCCCTGCCCTTAATGACTTGAAAAAAGAACAAAATATAAGAAATTTAGCCTAATATCTTTATAAGGCATTTAATCGAAGAGAGATTGTATTGTCATAACACTAGATTTTCAGTTGACAGTTGTTTTTTTTTTATATAATAGGCCTGTGAAGTACAGATTTGAATATTCATACATTCATTTCTTGATTAGGTAGACATATGGCTGAGTAGATACTGATGTCTCTCATTTGCTGTTGTTGTTGTTTGTTTGTTTTATGTTTGGAATATTGTGTCATCCATATTATGCTTTTCAAAATGTGATTCATGCTCACACCCCTTCAAATGGGGCTTTGGCCTCACTGAATAAAATTCTGTTCTTCTCTCTCTCTCTCTCTCTCTCTCCCTCTCTTCCTGTTCCCTCTGTTTCGCCAGAGCCCCTCTTTCTCTATCTTCTTCTCTCTGTCACCCTCTCCCTGTCTCTCTCGGAATAACGAAGGCGTAGTATCACAAGTAATATAAATTTGTGTGTGTGTGTTCCGATTATCAAGGAGACACTGACAAATTACATGATGATATCAGTATAGAATGGATGGCCGAGTTCAGTTATATTATTCCCTTTTGATTTTAGGTTTGTAAAGTGTTTTAGTTTGTTTTTTGTTTAGTTTTGAGGAACATTGAAAAGATTGTGTGAGGGTGTGGTGGTATTCTTAGGTACTGCTGGAACGACCAGAATGTGTTCTGCTGCACTTGTATTAAACAAAAATAACCCGTCCCCTCCCACCCCCCCTGCCCCTCCTTGTCAAAAGACCCTTACAGATAATGACAATACCAAAGGGAAAATGTCTATATCTCTGTCTCTGTCTGTCTCTCTGTCTCTGTCTTTCTCTCTCTCCACACACACACACACACACACACACACACACACACACACACACACACACACACACACACACACACCCGTAGATCTTTCTTTCTGTCTGTCTGTCTGTCTCTCTCTCTCTCCACACGCACACACACACACACACACACACACACACACGCACACACACACACCCGTAGATCTTTCTGTCTGTCTGTCTGTCTCTGTCTTTCTCTCTGTCTGTCTCTGTCTCTGTCTGTCTGTCTGTCTGTCTGTCTCTCTCACTCCTACACCCCCCCCCACCGAACCCTCCAAGCCCCCCCCCTCCCCCCGCCTCCCCCCGTAGATTTTTCTTTCTGTTTCTCTTAGTCTCTGTATCCATGTGTATTTCTGTCTCAGCCGCTACATACGTCCAGTTAGTCCTCTGTACGTACCGGGGTTTGGCTCTTGTGTGTTTTTCATTGGTCCTGCCGCCAAACATATCGGAGTTTAATCGCCTGAGGTCTGGAGATACCACACAGACACACAGACACAGACACACACATGCGCGCGCACGCACTCGCACACACTCACACGCACACTCACACACACACACACACACACACACACACACACACACACACACACCACCACCACCACCTCCTCCTCCTCACTCCACTCCAGTCCATTCCAGTTCCCTCCCACCCTCGTCCTTTTTCCACCTCACGTTCACCTCAAACCTCTCTCCACTCTCCATGTCACTTTCACACATCCCTTACCACATCGCCACAGTCACCCTCCTCCCACCACACACACACACGCACAGATACACATACACACAGACACACGGACACAGACACACAGAGCAGTCCCCCCACCGCCCACTCCCCTATCTTTCCTGTCCGCATGTGTGTTTGTTTCACCGCCCAAGTGGATTCTTCCGCAGAATTTTACCAGGAACAGCAATACCCACCCCCTTTATTTTACATAGCTTCTTTAACGCGTGCAAAGTGCATTCCCCACACAGGACCTCGATTTCTCGTCTTAGTCGAATGTCTGGTGCCGAGACTACCATTCAAGGTCTAGTGGAGTGGTGGCGGGGGTGGAGGAGGGGTGGTATAAATCCAGATTCCTTTTCCGTTACTGGGAACTATGGACGCTGGTTTCCTAGTTGCATGCACAGCCACCAGGCCACCGGTTTACCGCTCGAGTTCGATCCCCCGTCGCAACTGGTGGGTTACGGATGGAGATTTTCCCGATCTACCAGGTCAACCAACATATTTTGTATTTGTATTTGTACTTCTTTTTATCACAACAGAATTCTTTGTGTGAAATTCGGGCTGCTCTTCCCAGGGAGAGCGCGTCGCTATACTACAGCGCCACCCATTTTTTTTTTGGTATTTTTTCCTGCGTGCAGTTTTATTTGTTTTTCCTATCGAAGTGGATTTTTCTACAGAATTTTGCCAGGAACAACCCTTTTGTTGCCGTGGGTTCTTTTACGTGCGCTAAGTGCATGCTGCACACGGGACCTCGGTTTATCGCCTCATCCGAATGACTAGCGTCCAGACCACCACTCAAGGTCAAATGGAGGGGGAGAAAATATCGGCGGCTGAGCTGTGATTCGAACCAGCGCGCTCAGATTCTCTCGCTTCCTAGGCGGACGCGTTACCTCTAGGCCATCACTCCACTTATGTGTGCAGACCTACTAGTGCCTGGACCCCCTTCGTGTGTAAGCGCACGCAGAAGGTCAAGTACGCACGTTAAAGTTCCTGTAATCCACGTTAGCGTTCGCCGGGTTGCGGAAACAAGAGCATACCAAGCATGCACAGCCCCGAAAACGGAGTATGACTGCCTGCATGGCGGGGTAAAGAAACGAAAACGGTTATGCACGTAAAAATGTTACAAGTGTGTGTGTGTGTGTGAGGCTGCCTTCAGTCAGCTGTACCAGGTAGACAGCCTGTTGTGCAAGTGACTGTGTTTGTGAAGCGCCTAGAGTTTGGTCCACCACCAAAGATAAGCACTTTGTAAGTATCCATATCATCGTCTCCATCCATCCAAAACATGACTTGTATTTTTCCTCTTTGTTGTTCTTTTCTCTTCTTTTTATCTTTGAAAACAAACAAACAAACAAACGATGTTGTGGTGTTGTGCTTATTCGCTTAACAACTGAACACACACACACACACACACACACACACACACACACACACACACGCACACACGCACGCTCGCACGCTCGCACGCACGCACGCACGCACGCAATGTCCTTAAAAGCCAACACGTCCTCGAGAGAGTGAAGTCAACCCTTTTACCTCCAAAGAGAAATTATTGTGTGTTTGTTTTGCTGACAATGCAAACAAAACATATACGCTTAAAAGACACGAGGAGGGGAATAGACAAGGCAAGGCCAGGAAAACAGTGGATAGACAAGGCCAGGAAAACAGTGGATAGACAAGGCCAGAAGACAAGGCCAGGAAAACAGTGGATAGACAAGGCCAGGAAAACAGTGGATAGACAAGGCCAGGAAAACAAGGGATAGACAAGGCCAGGAAAACAAGGAATAGACAAGGCCAGGAAAACAAGGGATAGACAGTGCTAGGAAAACAAGGAATAGACAAGGCCAGGAAAACAAGGAATAGACAAGGCCAGGAAAACAAGGGATAGACAGTGCTAGGAAAACAAGGAATAGACAAGGCCAGGAAAACAAGGAATAGACAAGGCCAGGAAAACAAGGGATAGACAAGGCCAGGAAAACAAGGAATAGACAAGGCCAGGAAAACAAGGGATAGACAGTGCTAGGAAAACAAGGAATAGACAAGGCCAGGAAAACAAGGAATAGACAAGGCCAGGAAAACAAGGGATAGACAGTGCTAGGAAAACAAGGAATAGACAAGGCCAGGAAAACAAGGAATAGACAAGGTCAGGAAAACAGGGGATACAAGGGATAGGCAAGGCTAGGAAAACAAGGAATAGACAAGGCCAGGAAAACAATGGATAGACAAAGCCAGGAAAACAATGCATAGACAAGGCCAGGAAAACAGTGGATAGACAAGGCCAGGAAAACAAGGAATAGACAAGGCCAGGAAAACAATGGATAGACAAGGCCAGGAAAACAAGGAATAGACAAGGCCAGGAAAACAATGGATAGACAAGGCAAGGCCAGGAAAACAATGGATAGAGAAGGCCAGGAAAACAAGGGATAGACAAGGCCAGGAAAACAATGGATAGACAAAGCAAGGCCAGGAAAACAATGGATAGACAAGGCCAGAAAAACAAGGAATAGACAAGGCAAGGCCAGGAAAACAAGACGAGGCAAGGCCAAAAAAAGAAAAGAAAAAAAAAAGAAAAAGGAAAAGATTAGACGAGGCAAGGCAAGGGAACAAAAAGAGGAATGGACGAACAGTCGAACCTTGTGCACCGCCGTGTGAGCATGTGTTTCTTGTGGTGGTGAAGGCCGTTCCACTTGTGTTCCCAAATGACGGGATGTCGGTGAGCAGTGTAAGAAACTGGCAAGGAACTGAAATGGCCTAGCCCTCTGTCAAGTTGCTGTGCAGAAGAAAATAGGGAGTTAAAAATGTGGAGTGGTGGCCTAGAGGTAACGCGTCCGCCTAGGAAGCGAGAGAATCTGAGCACGCTGATTCGAATCACGGCTCAGCCGCCGATATTTTCTCCCCCTCCACTAGACCTTGAGTGGTGGTCTGGACGCCAGTCATTCGGATGAGACGATAAACCGAGGTCCCGTGTGCAGCATGCACATAGCGCGCGTAGAAGAGCCCACGGCAACAAAAAGGTTGTTCCTGGCAAAATTCTGTAGAAAAATCCACTTCGATAGGAAAAACAAATAAAACTACACGCATGAAAAAAAAACAAGCAAACAAACAAAAAAAAAAAACAACAACAAAAAAACCTAAAAACGGTGGCGCTGTAGTGTAGCGACGCGCTCTCCCTGGGGAGAGCCGCCTGAATTTCACACAGAGAATCTGTTGTGATAAAAAGAAATACAAATACAAATACAAATGTAGCGTAGTTCTCAGTTTAACGCCTTCCCATTTTAACGTAAGTGATGTATATATATATATAAAGAGACATGTAGCGCGTGAAAGGGGCATGTGCATAATGTTAATCAGAGAGAAGGTGGTCAAACGTGTATTTTAGCTCACAAATAAACAACAACGCCCCATTAACCCCCTCCACCCCTCCTCCACCCTCCACCCCCGCCCAGTAGATAAAAGTTCGTGTTTAATGGTTCGTACAAAGATGCCTTTCACTGACCAGAAATGGACGAAGAAGGGACGAGACAGTCAGTTAACTGTGTACAGTTTTTTGTTGTTGTTTTCGTGGAAAACTTTTAATAAATGAAAATCCACTCAGAGTTCCGTGTTCTTTCTCCGATAAGAAACAGAATGAATTCAGCCGTTTTCTCTCAGCCCCTCTTATCTCTCTTGTTGTATTTGCTGTGCTGATTTATTTTCAAGAAATTATTTACTTGTTGTCGTTGTTGTTAACATGATGGTTTGAATACATCGTATAGTACAAATGTAGCATGCACATAGTAGTTGTTGTTAACATGATAGTTTGAATACATCGTGTAGTACAAATGTAGCATGCACATAGTAGTAGTTGTTGTTAACATGATGGTTTGAATACATCGTGTAGTACACATGTAGCATGCACATAGTAGTTGTTGTTAACATGATGGTTTGAATACATCGTGTAGTACAAATGTAGCATGCACATAGTAGTTGTTGTTAACATGATGGTTTGAATACATCGTATAGTACAAAGTAGTATGCACATAGTACTTTTATACAAACATGCAAAGTCCATGGATCCATTCATTCATTCATATTTCCGTTTGTCCATCTATCCATCCATTTGTGTCTCTGTCTCTCTGTCTCTCTTTCAGTGTCTCTGTCTCTCTCTCTTTCCTCATTCACAGCCTCAGCAAGCTTCACAGTCTCAAACGAACGACACATAACCGAAACAGAAGAGGGGGCAGGGGGTGGGGTGTGGGGGGGCACACTCAAGGGCTTCTTTCCACAATGTTGAAGAGATCTTTTTCCCTCCACAACCTCCCCCACCCCACTGCTTCCATCCCCATCCCCTTTCCACCCCCCTCTCCCAGCCCACACTGACACACCCACTTGTCTAATCCTCCCCATCCTACCTCCCAACCCACCCCCCAAGGCCTTCAAGTGCATCGCCCAGGAGTGAGAAAAGGAGTCTCCTATAAAATAAATCGAAAAAAAAAAAAAAAAAAATCGGGGCGGTCCTTCAACACAAATGAATCCAATCGAGCGGGCGAATCGTTCCGACAGGGATGACAGTGTGTGCATTGTGAACGACGTGGGAATCGCTTTCTTCTTGTTCTGGTGGTTGGACAGTTTCTGACACTGCTGTCGGCTGTCGCGCGCGGCGCGTGTTCTGTTTAAAAAAAAAAAATTATTTATTTATTTATTTTTATTCGGTGTGAGTCTGTCGTTTTGTAGAGAGATCGATGTGTTTTATTAAGGGTTCGGGGAATTATTTGTTGTGAAATGACTTTT
>NC_134880.1:16694852-16707352 GCF_041734735.1 Babylonia areolata | reverse complement strand
TATGTTCAAAATTTGATTAGATTTCAGCATTAGTGAGTCATCGATGTGTTTTTACCAACTGAAAACCCACACCCTATTGGAAGCCACAATATCTTCAGAGTTTAGAAAGCCCCCTTCCCCCCCTCCGCACCCCCCCCCCAACAAAGCCCCTCCCTCCCCACCCAAAAATCTTCTGCATCACGTTTGACAGCATCGACCATGAGAATGCGTTATTGCAGAGAAAGCAACGAATTTTGATTCCAAGAAACTGAGGCCAAATGATCAAAACATCAGTGAACAATGGTAAGAAATCTGTTGTTGGTTATTTTTGCGTACTGTTTCTTGAATGACAGATAAACATAGCAGGCAAAAGCAACGCAAAAGAAAAAAGTTATGTCGAAGCACATACATTTCAGTAACAGTTAAAAAAAAAATCTTCAATGCATTATACTAGAAATCTTCTTTCTTCTTCTTCTTCTGCGTTCGTGGGCTTCAACTCCCACGTTCACTCGAAAATACGTGAGTGGGCTTTTACGTGTATGACCGTTTTTAACCCGCCATGTAGGCAGCCATACTCCTCTTTCGGGGGTGTGCATGCTGGGTATGTTCTTGTTTCCATAACCCACCGAACGCTGACATGGATTACAGGATCTTTAACGTGCGTACTTGATCTTCTGCTTGCGTGTACACACGAAGGGAGTTCAGGCACTGGCAGGTCTGCACATATGTTGACCTGGGAGATCGTAAAAATCTCCACCCTTTACCCACCAGGCGCCGTCACCGTGATTCGAACCCGGGACCCTCAGATTGAAAGTCCAACGCTTTAACCATTTGGCTATTGCGCCCGTCTATACTAGAAATCAAACTAACCAAATAAACAAAAATAAGATAACATGTCGCCCATTCATCAGAAATGGACGAGGAAGGAACTGGACGATCATCAGCACCAAGTATTTTAACGGGAAATTTAAAAAAAAGGAATCAAATAAAAAATCCATACCCTCTCTCACTGAAGATAGAAATGCATTAAGCCACTTCCCCCCCCCCCCTTTTTTTTATTCTGATTATTTGTTGTTGATTTCTTGCCATGAAATGTATCACATCACTATATTGTAAATACACATGGTTATGTACGAATGTAAGACGGGCACAGTATCATTTTCTAGCATGGCTGGTCCATTCATCCACCCATCCACCCGTTGTTCTGTTTCAGTCTCTATCTTTTTGCAATCATCTCTCTCTCTCCATCTCTCTCTTTCTCTCTCTCCACTCTCTCCTTCCCTCCCTTCCCCTCTCTACCCCCCCCCTCTCTCTCTGTGAGTGTTTTCTGTCTGTCTCAAATTTCTTCTCTCCCTGTATGTCCTGGTGTCATTGCCTCTTTCTTTCCATCTCTGTCTCTCTGTCTCTGTCTGTGGCTGTCTCCCCATCCATCGCCCTCCCTCACATCCATCACCTTCATATTATTTCATTCCCCATCTTCGTCCCTCCCTCCCTCACTCCCCCGCGCTTCTGGTCTCTAAAGTGTTTCACAGAACCCCAAATGCATGACTAAAAAAACGACAAGTTCACCAAGAATCCCTCGAACAAAGGAGGCACGTTCAAGGGTTTCTTTTCACATCATCGAATTTTTTGAAAAAAAAAAAAAAAAATCCCCACAACCTCTGCTCCATCATCCCCTCTCCCCACTTGTCAACCCCACTCCCCACCCAGTGGCACAGAATCCTTCCAGCCAGGCGACAAGGAGGGAGAGAAGAGTCTCCCCCCCATGTCCCCTCCCACCCGTACCCCCTCCCCCCCCGAAAAAAAAATCAGGGCGGTCCTTCAACACAAATGAATCCAATCGAGCGGGCGAATCGTTCCGACAGGGATGACAGTGTGTGCATTGTGAACGACGTGGGAATCGCTTTCTTCTTGTTCTGGTGGTTGGACAGTTTCTGACGACTGCTGTCGGCTGTCGCGCGTGGCAAGTGTTCTGGTCTTCAGAAAGTGTGGCTGTTTTGGGGGGATGAAACTGTTGTGTTTTGTGAAGTCCCGGGGGCCGGGGTGGGTGGGTGGGGGAGGGGGAACGGGGGGATCTGTTTATTATGAAATTATTTTTTGTCCATTATACACAGGCACTCCTGTCCGCTCCATTTTCTTTCTGCGTATTTTTTTTCTCTCTCTGTGTCCATCTCCACACTCACACATGCACACACACACACACACACACACACACACACACACACACACACACACACACACACACACACACACACACACACACACTCACTCACAAACAGTTATGAAAACCTGTGCATACACCTTAACATGCACTTTCCTTTCCCCTACCATTGCCTCTTCATAAAACAAAGCAAGCAAACAAAACAAAAGAAACTCAGGTGTGCAATGCAGTCCTCCAAACGTCACTAGTTTGTAGGTACTCAGTGAAAAACAAAACAGAACTTCTTCTTCTTCTTCTGCTCGTCGGGACAAAAACAAAACAAAACAAAAAAAAACAAAACAAAAAAAAAACAAAAACAACCAACCAAACAAAACAAGAAAATTAAAGGAAATCCCAGACTTTGATGCAATCGATTTCCATTAGGCAGTGGAACTAGTCTTAAAAAAAAAGAGCTTTCATTATGCAGTATGGATTCAGGGTCAATGACAGAAGTGAGTAAGCTGAGATATGCTCCAGGTAGCGCTTTGTAAGCCAATACCTCGTGCAATGGAAAGGTCAACAGCTTTTGGATCCTGTCAGCAGTGAGTGTTTCACTGCGCGACAAAATCGTCAGACTTTCTAATTCCTGGATGACAAGCTGAAAAGCAGCACTCTGACATAAGAAGCAAAAAGCAAATTTCACCATCATTAAAAGCAAACTCACACTCCCGTAAATACATTTTTGCACTTCAGATTTGTGCCTTTCAAGGAGTTACTTGAGCAAGTGTTGAAGTAAGTGAAAGGAATTCTGAATAGAATATTTGACTGAATGGTGTACTGCAGGTATATGCACACACACACACACACACTCACACACTCACACGCACACACACACGCACGCACACACACATGCGCGTGCACACACACTGACATTACGCGTGCACACACACACACACATGCACACACACATGCACACACACAGACACATACACACAGACACACACACATGCATAACACACATGCGCACACACGCACACGCACACTCACACACACACACACGCACACACATACACACACACGAACACCAACACAAACAAAAAGCCATAAATTTCCATCGTGTTCTTCGGGTCTAGAATCGACGAAAAAAAAGGCACGTGCCACAAGCACCACTCGAACCCCAACCTTTTCAGGCCATTCTTTCCTAAACCGACCAGACCCTCTTTACACCTCTTCTTCCCCCGCTGACCCCCCTCCCTCCCTCCCTCCCAACGCACTCTGTTCCTCCCCCACTCCCTCCTCCCAACCCAGCCAACACACCACTTGTCGGAGGCCCCGCCACACCTCCTCCTTCCAGACAGTGGACAAGGAGCAGGAGAAGAGTCTTCCACACAAAACGGGCGATCGTCCGACACAAATGAACCACGCCGTGCTGCGGAATCCTTCCGTCAGCTTCAAGCTGTGACGATGGTTGGGGAAAGGAGTTCTGGGGGTTTCCACCATGTGGGATATTTTTCGACCAAGCGTTGCACGAAGTGTACCAGTTTTTTTTTTTTTCTGAAGGGGCCAGTTGGGGTGGAGTGGGAGTTCTTGTGTGGAGCTGTGTGTGGTTTTATGGGACTGTTATCATGGCAAGTGTTGTTTACTTACTTGCCCATCCCGGCTTCTTGCCCTGCGGACATCCATAAACGCATACTCACCATTCACTCTCTCTCTCTCTCTTGTTCGCACAGACGCACATGTGTACATCCACTCGCGTGCGCGTACACACACACGCACACACACACACACTCACACACTCACTCACTCACTCACTAGTCACTCATCTCAAATCACTTATTCACATACACTTACACACACACACACACTCAGGAACTCAGGAATAGCAATACATAGGCTACCAGTCTGTCCATATGAGAACACATCCACATAAAAGTAACGATAGGAAAACACCAAGGAACAAATGTGTCAAAAATCAAATAGAGAGAGAGAGAGAGAGAGAGAGAGAGAGAGAGAGGGGGGGGTGGGGCGGGGGGGGCGGGGAATACGTCTGCCAGGAGAGTGACAAATAAACAATCAAAATAAATGACAGTCCTCTGCAGATCATTAATAAACAACAACAACAACAACAAAAACCCCATCGATCTCTGTACAAAATAACACGTGCACAACAGAAAAGAAAACTGGCTGCGCGCGATAGCTGACAGCTCCAGACCCCTAATAAAACACATCGATCTCTCCCCCAAAAAGGCGACGCGTTCTGAAGCAAAGAATACTTGCTGTGCGCGACAGCCGACAGCAGTTGTCAGAAACTGTCCAACCACCAGAACAAGAAGAAAGCGATTCCCACGTCGTTCACAATGCACACACTGTCATCCCTGTCGGAACGATTCGCCCGCTCGATTGGATTCATTTGTGTTGAAGGACCGCACCCCCTCCCCCTCCCATCTACCCCCAACCACCTGTGTTTGTGGGAGACTCATCCCCCCCCTCTCTCTCTCTCCGTGCCTTCAGATGGGGGGGAGGTGTTAAGAAATGGGCTGTCGTGTGGACTGGCTGAGGGAGAGGATTGGGGAGGAAACAGTGGATGCAGAGAGGTTGGGTGGAAAATGAAACGACCTCGTTGTTCTGAAAAGAAGCCCCTTGAATGCACCCTCCCTGGTTCGATGGATGGATGGATGGTCGTCTGTCAGGTTTTCAGTCATCGATTTGAGACTATCGTGAAACGAAACATGCTGTGATTATCGAGTGAGGGAAGAGACTCTGAGACAGTAAGAAACAGAAACAAGAAACGAGAAACTCAGAGACAGATGACACAGAGGAAAAGATAGGACGATATATATATATATATATATATATATATATATATATATATATATATAGAGAGAGAGAGAGAGAGAGAGAGAGAGAGAGATAATCACGTCATTCATGGGGATATTTCCAGTACCTTTATGAACTGGTGGAAAGGTGAGATTCAAAATGCGTCTCTTAGTTCTTCGCTCATTTTAGTTTACCCACAATTCTTCTCTTGGCCTTTTGTAAGGCATTGCACAGGAGTGTTGAAGTAACATACATACATACATATATATATATATATATATATATATATATCTGTGTGTGTGTGTGTGTGTGTGTGTGTGTGCTTATGTTAATGTGACAGAAAATCGATACAGGCATGTACTGATGCATAACGTTTCATGTTAAAAGAAAAACCAAAAAAAACAACAACAAAAACTGTCAGTCTTGACCCGTAAAAAATATACATGTGTATCCACACGTTAGCCCCCCCCCCCCCCCCCGCCCCTTCCCCCAAACTCGACCCACGCCCCCTCCTCTCATAACCCTGTCATCTTTTATACACAGGGAAACTAAATTTGACACCAGGTCAGAAGGGTCTGACAGAAAGAGAGCCCCGAAGCCTTTCTCCCCAACCATCGTCACAGCTTGAAGCTGACGGCAGGATTCCGCAGCACGGCGTGGTTCATTTGTGTCGGACGATCGCCCGTTTTGTGTGGAAGACTCTTCTCCTGCTCCTTGTCCACTGTCTGGAAGGAGGAGGTGTGGCGGGGCCTCCGACAAGTGGTGTGTCGGCTGGGTTGGGAGGAGGGAGTGGGGGAGGGACAGAGTGAGTTGGGAGGGAGGGAGGGAGGGAGTGAGTGAGGGAGGGGGTCAATGGGGTGGAAGGGTTGTGAGGAGGGTCTGGTCAGTTTGGGGAAAGAAAATCACCTGAAAAGGCTGTGGATGAAAAGGTGCTTGTGGAACGCGTTTTTTTCTTCTGTCTTTTTTCAGATCTGAAGAACAAAATGAGAGACTCTCTCTCTCTCTCTCTCCCTGTGGTGTTGTTGTTGTTGTTGTTGTTGTTGGAGGGCTGTATCAGCTAGATATTTTATCTATCCATTATTTTATTCAGAATTCCGTCCTTTCATTTCACTGATTACTCCTGGAAGTCCTTGAATTTCCTCCTGGAAAATTCCTAATGTGCAGGATGTATTCAAGCTGTTTGCTTTTTTTATATAATGATAATGATGTTTTGCTTCTTGCTTACATTTGGGTGGTTTGTTTGACTGACCTCTTGCTGAGTCCCATCTATGTTGATCCCTTTGATGGAAGTACTGGCTTACAAACCACTGGTGGGGGTCATTTTTCTTAATCACTTGTGCAGAACGGCCAGTTTCTCTCCCTTTCTTTCCACTTCAGAGACCTCATCTCACGTCGAATGGGAGGCTGAATAGCTGGCTTCACTAGAAATGCAGTGTTCGTTGTCCTTATCCACCTTTTCAGTATTAGAACTTTGTATTTTTAACATTTCAATAATGTCAGCAGTGGTAAACGCTACCATCGTCGACGCTTCATCATTTGTAGGGAGGGAGTAAAGGTATTTAATGTATGTGAGGTAATACCTCTTTAGCTTGTCTTACGTTCCTCTGGACAACCAAAGCCACCTAATGATGTGTGTGTGTGTGTGTGTGTGTGTGTGTGTGTGTGTGTGTGTGTGTGTTGATTCTACTGACAATTAAAAGTGAATGTGTGTGAAAGAGAGAGAGAGAGAGAGAGAGAGAGAGAGAGAGATTCAAAGAGAGAGAGACTCAAAGAGAGAGAGAGACTCAGAGAGAGAGAGAGAGAGAGAAAGAAAGAGAGAGAGAGAATGAGAATAGACGGGAATCCGTCTGCCAAGCAGACACAAAAGAAAATTGAATTCACAACAAATGAAAACCACCCCAGACCCCTAATAAAACACATCAATCTCTCCCCAAAATCGCGACGCGTTCTGAAGACAAGAAAAACTTGGCCGCGCGACAGCCGACAGCAGTGTCAGAAACTGTCCAACCACCAGAACAAGAAGAAAGCGATTCCCACGTCGTTCACAATGCACACACTGTCATCCCTGTCGGAACGGTTCGCCTGCTCGATTGGATTCATTTGTGTTGAAGGACCACCCCGATTTTTTGTTGTTGATTTTTTTTTTTTTATGTAGGAGTCTCTTCTCTCTCTGCTTGTCGACTCGATGAAGGGCTCTGTGCCAATGGCTGGCGAGGTTTCGACAAGCGGGGTTGTGGATTGGGTGGGCGGGTGGGTGGGTGAGAGGTTAGGGGAGAAGAGGAAAGAAGGGGGTGGGAGGGATAAGAGATTGGAGAGAGTAAAAAGGATCTGTTCGATGGTGTGAAAAGAAACCCTTGAACTCGCCCCCCTATGCTCGATGAATGCTTGGCGTTCTGTCGGTTTTTAGTCGTCGATTTGAGACTGTGAAGCCTGTTGAGACTGGGGGGAGGAAACATAAGGAGAGAGAGAGAGAAGGGGGGGGGAGAAGATGGAAGGACAGAGAGAGGGGGAGAGAGAGGGAGAGAGAGGGGTAGTGAGAGCTGGGAGACAGAGAGAGAGAGAGAGAGGGAGAGAGAGGTGGAAAGGAGGAGGGAGAGATAGAGGGAGAGAGATGGGTAGCGAGAGCTGGGAGACAGAGAGAGAGAGGGAGAGAGAGAGAGAGAGAGGGAGGGAGGGAGGGAGAGACGAAGGCAGAGAGAGAGGGGGAGAGTGGGACGGGGGAGAGTAGCAGAGAGAGAGAGAGAGAGAGTAGGAGGGAGAGAGAGGAATAGAGTAGGAGGGAGAGAGAGAGGGGGAGAGAGGTGGGTTGAGAGAGCTGGGAGAGAGAGAGAGAGAGAGAGAGAGAGAGAGAGAGAGAGAGAGAGAGAGACAGACAGACAGACAGACAGACAGACAGACAGAGAAAGAAGTAGAAAATAAGTGACAAACAAGTCGGTCCAGGGCCCAGATGAATGAACGATATCAGCAGCGGTTGAGAATTTTCTTGGGTCTGTGGATTCAGCGTGGGGCTGGAGAAAATTCCTAACTCCAAGCCAACTTTGCCCTGCTGCGGTCGCTCATACATCCCAGACCAGGCCTGTGTCAGAGGGAACTGGGATCAGACCGTCTGAGGGCGAAAGCAGTAGTCTGCTGAAAAAAAAGCCCACGTGGGGTGCAACAGAGCTTTACTCTCATCTGGTTTTAGTTCTCTTTCCAGACATGGACAACTCCAAAAAAGAAACAAGAGCAGTGTAAACGGGAGGAGGTGAGAAACGATGGATTTAGAGAAATTAAAGATACCCCCCCTCCCTTTATCTGTTTCCCCTATTTCACTGTCTCTCGGTGTACCTATGTCCTGTGTGTGTGTGTGTGTGTGTGTGTGTGTGTGTGTGTGTGTGTGTGTGTGTGTGTGTGTGTCTTCCTCTTTCTCTTTCCCTCTATCTGTTTCTCTGTCTGTGTGTGTCTGTCTAATTTGTTTGCCTGTCTCTAATTTGTTTATATTACTTCATTTCATTTTGTTTTCCTTCAAGGCCTGCCTAACAAAGCGCATTTGGTTATGCTGCTGGTCAGGCATCTGCTCAGCAGATGTGATGTAGCGTATATAGATGGATTTGTCCGAATGCGGCGACACCTCCTCGAGTAGTTGAACTGAACTGAACTGAACTGAACTCTCTGTTTTGAAACGCCACGATCTTTTTAGTCTCCGAGAGCCTAATGCACACCCGCACGCAATTCAAAGCCCGATTTAAGGTTCCTAAATACTTCCGCTTCTTCAGCTTTTGACCCCCACCCCCCACCCCATGTCTCCCCCCCCCTTGCCCCCTCGCCCCCCCCCCCCCCGACCCCACCTGTTAGCGCTCTCTGGGTGACCGTGTTTTGTCTCTCTGCCTCTGTCTGTCAATGTATTCCGTTAACTCTCTCTCTCTCTCTCTCTCTCTCTCTCTCTGTCTCCGTCTTATTCTATGTCTTTCTCTCTTTCTCCCTCTTTTTGTCAACTCCATTTCTGAGACGCTCTCTTCCCCTCCCCCTCTCTGTCTGTGTCTGTCTGTCTGTGTCTGTCTGTCTGTCTGTTTCTGTCTTACTGTCTGGCCCTCTGTGTTTGCCTCTCTGTCTCCCTCCTCTTTCTCTGTATCTCTCTCTCTGTCTCTCTCTCTCTCGCTCTCTCACCTTCTGTCTCTCTTTCCGTCCTTCTCTCTCTGCATCTATCGTTCTGTCTGTCTGTCTGTCTCTGTCTTTATATCTGTCTCTGTCTCTGTTTTTGTCTGTGTGTGTGTGTGTGTGTGTGTGTGTGTGTGTGTGTGTGTGTGTGTGTCTCTCTCTCTCTCTCTCTCTCTCTCTGTGTCCCCTCCCTTCCTATCCCGGGCACATTATTGGACAAGCCCTGTCAAGGGAGTGATGGGGCAGGAACCATGCCCGCCTCAGGATGTCGGAACCAATCGTCTGGAGGTGGGACCATCTCGTTTCTCTGGATGCTGCTGCTGCTGTTGTTGTTGTCTTCTCTGTGCCTTGACGTTTGTCTTCCGGAGCCTTTTTGTGTTTGTGTGCACGTGTGCTTGTAGTCTGGAGACCGTTACATTGTGTGTGTGTGTGTGTGTGTGTGTGTGTGTGTGTGTGTGTGTGTGTGTGTGTGTGTGTGTGTGTGGGTGGAGGGAGTGTGTGCATGTGTATGGATATGAATGTGTGAATGCGTTCGTTTTATTACTTTTTACGATGTTAATGATGATGACGGTGATCATTCTCCGTTGTAGTAGCAGTAGATGTAGCAGTGTTATCGTTAATGTTGTTATTGTTGTCACAAGGTCAGACTGGATGACTGGGCGATGCCTTAAATCTTTATCCTTGAGTAATAAAGTTTTTGAATATTGAATCTTGAATCTCTCTCTCTCTCTCTCGCTTAAATGATTATTATATGTTTTATATGTATGTGTTCGTATTGATATGATGTATGTCGATGTCACATGCTTAAATGATCATTATACGGATTATATGTACTTCGTTTCCTGTGTACTGTTCAAACCTTGGAGACGAACGACTGGGGGAAAAGGCACAGTACCCGCCTGCCACATGGACTTTTAAAGCAAATGACAAAGTATCGAAGTGCCGCTTATCCCTTAGTAGTTTATTTTACTTTGATTATGTTTTTCCTTTCTGTCCCATTTTATTTGTTTTGCACTATTTTTGTTCTGATTTATACCTGCTATGTCACTAGAGCTTTATAGCTAATGACATTAAACATTTCAGTGTTCAGTGTCTCTCTCTCTCTCTCTCTCTCTCTCTCTCTCTCTCTCTGTGTGTGTTTGGTAATCTTTACATTGCCATTTTCTAGGGAGATACTTTGTCTGCCAGTACCAAGTTTGGTTTAAACATAGTAGGAAAAAAATATTCACAGTCATGCCAATAATAGGTTGTACGTCTCCCGAATTTAGCCGTGTTTCCGAATCATTAACAGTTTATTTTGTTGATGTTCGTTCCGGATTCCGAAAACCGCTGTTATCCCTTTGCAGCTGCCCGATTGTCTTTTGAGAATACGCCATGACCTCGTTTTTCTTGTTCGCAATTAAAAGCAAAGAAATACACATTCTGGACAGAACACATACAGTGACACTGACTACATTATTAACGCGTTTACTGCATATGAATATTCTAAAGTGGACACTGAATTAACACAAAAGAAAATTTGAATCGACCGTTTCACTGTCTTGTTCACACGGCACTGGTCAGTGCAGATCTTGACAAAACATGTTGCAAAGCTTGACGCGATGGCAACGTCTTTACCGCCGAATTAAAAGAATTTCTAAATGATAATCGACGTGTTTACTGCATATGAAGGTTTTAAAGTGGATACTGAATTAACTAGAGTGAACAGAAAAAAAAATGATTGGACAGTGTCGTAGTTTCTCAGTTAGTGGAAAGACAAGCACGGATCTCTGCGATCTATAAAAACGGACATTTATTGCAGTGTTTTTGAGGCGATGGGAACGTCTCATTTACCTCGGACTTGAAAGAAAGAAATGGTTAAATGCCATGATATACCAAAATAACGTCATTTAAAAGGCGCTATGACTTCGATTGCCGCTGTCGATTCATTCCGCTAAAAGAAAATGCTTATATAATATTTTTTTAACGTCAACATAGAACCCGCGTCAGCGTAGTGGGTAAAACCACTCATACACGATCCAAACATCCATGGTTCGAATCTGCATTGAAGCCTCTTTTTTTTTCTTTTTTTTTCGCGAAGCTGTATATGATTGTAATAACGAATAGAGAACACACTTCAACAAACTGATTTTTAATTTTTATAATTAAAAAAAAAATTAAGTGTGTATCACAAGTAAGTCTTGAAGGCCTTGCCTTTCTTGTTCATGATCAGAGTGGATTTTTTTTTTTTTACACAGTTTTGGCAGAGACAACCCTCTAGTTGCGATGGCTTCTTTTACGTGCGCTGAACGCCTACTGCACCTTCCAACCTCTTCCCGCATTCCTCACTGTCCCTATCTCTTCCCCTTTATCTCTTCCCCCTCCCTCTCTCTCTGTGTCTCCCTGTGCCTCTCTCTGTCTCTGTCTCTCTGTGTCTCTCTCTCTCTCCCCCATCTTTCTTTCTGTCTCTCTACCCCCTTCCTCCTTTCTTTCTCTCTTTATCTCCCTCTGTCTATCCCTCTGTCTTTCTCTGTTTCCTTCTCTGTCTGTCTGTCTGTTTGTCTGTCTTCCTCTTCTCTTTCTCCCTCTGCCTCTATCTCCCACCTTCTCTCATTCTCTCTCCCTCTCTCTATCTCCTTCCTTCCTTCCTTCCCTTTTCCCCTCTTTCTCTTACCTTCCAACCTCTTCCCGTATTCCTTACTGCCCCTATCTCTCTCCCTTTATCTCTTCCCCCTCCCTCTCTCTCTGTGTCTCCCTGTGCCTCTCTCTGTCTCAGTCCCTGTCTCTCTCGGTCTCTCTCTGTCTCTCTGTCTCTGTCTCTCTCCCCCATCTTTCTTTCTCTCTCTCTACCCCCTTCCTCCTTTCTTTCTCTCTTTATCTCCCTCTGTCTATCCCTCTGTCTTTCTCTCTCTGTTTCCTTCTCTGTCTATCTGTTTGTCTGTCTTCCTCTTCTCTTTCTCCCTCTGCCTCTCTCTCTCACCTTCTCTCATTCTCTCCCCCCTCTCTCTCTATCTCCTTCCTTCCTTCCTTCTCTTTTTCCCTCTTTCTCTTACATTCCAACCTCTTCCCGTATTCCTTACTGCCCCTATCTCTCTCCCTTTATCTCTTCCCCCTCCCTCTCTCTGTCTGTGTCTCCCTGTGCCTCCCTCTGTCTCAGTCTCTGTCTCTCTGTCTCTGTCTCTCCCCCATCTTTCTCTCTCTCTGCCCCCTTCCTCCTTTCTTTCTCTCTTTATCTCCCTCTGTCTCTCCCTCTGTCTTTCTCTCTCTGTTTTCTTCTCTGTCTGTCTGTCTGTCTTCCTCTTCTCTTTCTCCCTCTGCCTCTCTCTCTCACATTCTCTCATTCTCTCCCTCTCTATCTCCTTCCTTCCTTCTCTCTTTCCCTCTTTCTCTTACCTTCCAACCTCTTCCCGTATTCCTTACTATCCCTATCTCTTTCCCTTTATCTCTC
>NC_134880.1:16672352-16687352 GCF_041734735.1 Babylonia areolata | reverse complement strand
AGACAGCTGGCAGAGATTAGGCTCTGACCTTGGTGGAACGCTGAACGCTGATATTAAAGACACTGACCGAGCGTCCAGCTTAACCCTTTGACCGCTGTTGACGAGCGTGCCTATAAGTGAAGGGCTGTTACCTCACTGGGATAAGATGAATGCTACAGGTAAAGTTGTATCACTGAGGGGCTGTCACCTTACTGGGATAAGATGTATGTTACAAGTAAGGTTGTCAGTCACTGGGCTAAGATGGACGTTACAGGTAAAGTTGTCAGTCACTGGGATAAGATGGACGTTACAGGTAAAGTTGTCAGTCATTGGGATAAGATGGACGTTACAGGTAAAGTTGTCAGTCACTGGGATAAAAGGGATGTTACAGGTAAGGTTGTCAGGTCACTGTTCTTTATTCCCACTTCTTGTTCAACAAAATCAGTTGCACAGCTAAGACCTGCACAGGGTACCAATCACACTACATTCTCACACCCCAATGACCTCAATTCACCAGGGCTCAGCAATCAGTTGTTGAGGCCTCCAGATGGCTGTGTTATACCTCACACGCCGGGGGTCCCACATCACAGCTTCCAAGTGGACGTAAAGCCTAATAAATCGGACACTCTGACGGCAGGAAACCGCTTTATATTTCATACGATTACACCGACAAAGATGGCCGTTATTGGATCGGTTGCAAGACAAACGTCCTTTGATTGGTCGTTAAGTCAGGCGTCATTTGATTGGTCGATTGGTCATGAAGTCAGACGCCATTTGATTGGTGGTTTGGTGTTGTTCCAGCAAGCTGTTTTCTTGGATGAAGCTGTTTGAGCTGGGTATAATTTTGGCGGATTCATTGCAGAACAAGTATTCGGCAAAAGCCTATAAACATTGTGGCTTGACACGATTTTGTTGATGTCGTTTTTGAGAGAAACAAGGGAGAGAATGAAATGCTATTGCAACGAGTGATAAGGAATTGCAAATAGCTTTTCTTTTTCGATTGTGTCGATATTCGGCATTTCTGCGTTTTTTGTTTTGTTTTGTTTTTGTTTTTTGTTTTGTTGTTGTTGTTGTTATTGTTGTTGTTTTAAAGTACATTCTATTTCTTATAAATATGTCTGTCTCTGTCTATCCCTGTCTCTCTCTCTCTCATCTTATTTGGAAGTAATGAACTAATGAAGTATTCTTGCATCTTGAATATTATTACAAAAAGAGCAGAACATCTTGGTCATTTCGTAAGACGTTTCGGCTTCAGTATGAAGGAGGTGCAAAGCGTGCGGACTGATCCATATACACAACGTCAAATCTGCATCACACACACAAAAAAAAGAAGAAAACAAGAGAGGCAAGGCCTTCAAGACTCACTTGTGATAAATTAAGTCCCCTAGCATTAATTACAGAGTAATTTCCCTTTTTTACAATCTGCACCAAAACGTTTGCAAAATAAATAAAAATTCCATGCTTAGCAAAAGAAGTTCCTGTTTGAACAAAAAATGATATTAATGACTCCTCTTGTTGTTGGATCAGAATAAGAGGTCAAAGTACCAAGTTTAGAGAATACAAAAAATATAAATATAACAGTAAATGCAGTTTGCATATAATTAGGCTTCTTTTTAAAAAAATTTTTGTGCCCATCCCAGAGGTGCAATATTGTTTTAAACAAGATGACTGGAAAGAACTGAATTTTTCCTATTTTTATGCCAAATTTGGTGTCAACTGACAAAGTATTTGCAGAGAAAATGTCAATGTTAAAGTTTACCACGGACACACAGACACACGGACACACACACACACACACACACACACACACACACACACACAACCGAACACCGGGTTAAAACACAGACTCACTTTGTTTACACAAGTGAGTCAAAAAGCAGATGCCCGAACATCGCAAAACCCCAACGCGCTGGTTAGGCTTTGAGAGCCTGGCATAGTTTTGTATAGATCGCTAGCATAAAATGAAAAGCTCAAAATAAAGGAATCTCTCTCTCTCTCTCTCTACCTCTCTCTCTACGCACACACATTTGGCAACCAGCCTCCTCCATCCCTCGCGGTCGTCTGTCCTTCTGACTATCTCACTCAGGGCTGGACCTGTCCACTCTTGAGATGCTGTTCCCGCCACCTCTTCTTCTGCCTGCCTCTTCTCCTTGCTCCCTGCACTGTTCCCTGCATGAAGATCTTGATCAGTCCTGATGAACGCGAGACGTGGCCATACTGCCCAGTAGCATGCTTGACTAGTATGCGCTCTTCATAGTTTGTGATGTGGTCACTATATGTGATGCCAAGGATCTTCCGGAATGTGTTGTTTTCATGTGCCTCCCCCCTTCCCCGCCCCCTTCCCCCAACGGGGTTTTCTGGAATACACACGTCTTGTCTTGTCTTTTGTTCAAATATGATTGAAAGATATGATAGAATAGTAATATATGTATATGTATTTCTTTTCATCACAACAGATTTCTCTGTGTGAAATTCGGGCTGCTCTCCCCAGGGAGAGCGCGTCGCTACACTACAGCGCCACCCATTTTTTTGTATTGTTTCCTGCGTGCAGTTTTATTTGTTTTTCCTATCGAAGTCGATTTTTCTACAGAATTTTGCCAGGAATAACCCTTTTGTTGCCGTGAGTTCTTTTACGTGCGCTAATTGCACGCTGCACACGGGACCTCGGTTTATCGTCTCATCCGAATGACTAGCGTCCAGACCACTACTCAAAGTCTATCGGAAAAATATCGGCAACTGAGCCGTGATTCGAACCAGCGCGCTCAGATTCTCTCGCTTCCAAGGCGGACGCGTTACCTCCAGGCCATCTATGAAAGACACGCAGAAGGCAAAATGAACAAAAGTCGCAAGACCATCTTCCCAACCCTGCTGACCTGATGACAGCGGCCTCTCCACGCGGGGGTTCCGGCTGACAAGTGTCTGGATGAAGGTGAGGAGCGGAGACTGGGGGGGGGGGGGGGGGGGGGGGCTCCATTTCGCCGTCCTCTGATTTTCATGATAATGCTGCTGCCCGTAATCTGGTTTTCCCTGCAATGGCGCTGAGCCCCTGGATGTTTCGCCATTCCGCTGGTGTTGAACTGCTGCTTCCCTGTGACATGACAGGGAGAGGGATCGGGGGAACGGGGGGAGGGGGGGGGGCTGCGGGGGGAAGGGGGGGGAAGGGGGGGGGGCTGCGGGGGGGGGCGCGATGAGAGGTTGGGGATGGGGGAGGAGATGGGGGGGTAGAGGTGTGTGGGGAGGTGGATTCACATGAAAAAGTCACATAGATAGAGAGGGGGTCGGGGGAGCGAGGGGTGGGGGTGGGGGCTATAGAAAGAGTGACTGTAAGAGAGAGGGTGGGGTGGGAGAGGGCTAGGGAAGGAGGGGGTGGGGGCCAGGAGAGAGAGTCATAGAGAAAGTGTCACAGAAAGTTACACACACACACACACACACACACACACACACACACACACACGTCCTTGGGATACATACATACATACATTGAGCACCATCTGTTAGAAACTTTCATGGTGTTTAAACCACGCAGTTTCCTCATAGTCAACTGTTGAATTAGGTCAACGCAACAGCGAAAGGCGCCACTCGCGTTTCATGTTACTTCTAAACAAGGAAGTTGGGTACGTAGCTAACTTGATAATGCATACACTGTACACGTTTATTCTGAGAACAATGCAGACCCAACGAGATCCACATAAAGCTTCTCTCTCTCTCTCTCTCTCTCTTTGTCCAACACTACCATGCTTTTGACTTTATGTACTAGTATTGTGTAGTGTGGACCCTGTTCAGGGTGAGGACTGGATGTAAAATAAAAAAGCACATCAGTGCTTGTCTATTATTCTTGGAGACGATAAACTGAGTTCCCGTGTGCATCACGCACTTGGCACACTGAAAGGTACACAAATTAATATAACCGATATGCATGCACTCAAGGCCTGACGAGCGCTGGCAGGCATTTGCCTAGCAAATGTGGTGTAGCTCGCGTATATGGATTTGTCTGAGCGCAGTGACGCCTCCTGAGAAAGTGGAATTGAAACTCTCTTGTTACTTTTTCGTGTCTCCTTGGTTGTCTTCTTAGCATGGGGGCCGCTGAGTTCCAGAGGTACGATGGAGACCATGTGGAGACTTTCGACACTTTTTTTTCCTTCTTTTCTGCATGCACGTGTATCTGTTTTCCTATCAGATTGGATGTTTCTACATGTTTTTTTCCCCCATGGACAACTCTTTTGCTGCCATAGCTTCGTTTACGTGCGCTAAGTGCACGCTGCACACTGGACCTCGGTTTATCGTCTCTTTCGAATTACTAGCGTCCGGACCATCACTCAAGATCTAGGGAGAAAATACCGCCAAGCCGGGATTAGATCCTGTGCGCTCAGATTCATCTCGCTTCCGTGGCAGGCGCGTTACCACTTGGCCACCACACCACGTTATTTATACCAGGAGCCATTTGCATTGCTCGGTCGTCAGAGTCCAGTGCGTCTGGTCAGGCGCAGGGAACGTTCAACGGCACCCGAAGCAATGCCACCGATCCCCTAGAGAGCGGTTAGCCAGTGACGTGTGTGCCGTTAAGGTGAGCCTTTGATCTCTTCCTGGGATCCGCCCGGTCTTCTGCTGTCCTCTCTGGGTCGGTTCCAGCCGGGGGGGGGGGGGGGTCGTCAGTTTCTGGGCGACACGGCAGTCCTCGGAAGACACGGCGCTGTGTGAAAGTCAGAGAGCTGTGTTAAAGCGTTGGACTTTCAATCTGAGGGTCCCGGGTTCGAATCACGGTGACGGCACCCGGTAGGTAAAGGGTGGAGATTTTTACGATCTCCCAGGTCAACATATGTGCAGACCTGCTAGTGCTTGAACCCCCGTCGTGTGTATACCGCAAGCAGAAGATCAAATACGCACGTTAAAGATCCTGTAATCCATGTCAGCGTTCGGTGGGTTATGGAAACAAGAACATACCCAGTATGCACACCCCCGAAAGCGGAGTATGACTGCCTACATGGCGGGTTAAAAAAAAAAGGCCATACACGTAAAGCCCACTCGCGTATATACGAGTGAAGGTGGGGGTTGCAGCCCACGAACGCAGAAGAAGAAGAAGAGAACTGTGTCATCGGATAGCTTACATCGTGGTTAGAATGCGGGAGTATGTACTGTAGTGTGAAAGCTAGTGTACTGTGATCATTTTGGCGGAAACATGACAAAGTATATCCAGATCCAGTGTACAAATGGAGTGAAACAAGGCGATGTGTGAAGACACGGTATACAAAGTTCCTAAAGTTGTTTATCTTAATTTGCTGGATAATGTTGTTTTGCTTTCTGAAACCTTCAAACGCAATTCAGTAGTTCATGTCGCGCAGCCACCTCGTTTCAATTAAGGTAAATAAGTCAGATTCATTATGCTTAAAAAGGCTGGGTATTTGGTGTTACAACGTGATGATGATGATTTTGATGTTGTTGATGATGATGATGATGATGATTATGATGATGGGTATTGATGATTCTTCTTCTGTTTCTTCTCCTCCTCATCTACAATAATGATAATGATAATGATGATGATAATAATAATAATAATAATGATGATGATGATGATAATAATAATATCGTTTTATTATTATCATTATTATTAGTAGTAGTATCATTATCATCATCATCATCAATATTAGTATTCTTCTTCTTATTATTATTGTTGTTCTTGTTGTTGTTGCTGCTGTGTTGCTGTTGTTGCTGTTGTTGTTATTACTGTTTGTTGAATTTGGTGTACCTGCCCATGAACTACTGTTTTCACACCACCCGGTAATGAGGGGCTATGGCATATAACAGATTGTTCGCAATGGTGTCCGCATTCTCTCTCGCTGTCTGTCTCTGTCTCTCGGCGTCTCTCTCTCTCTCTCTGTGTCTCTGTCTCTCTCTCAGTGCCTCTCTCTCTCAGTATCTCTATGTCTCAGTATCTCTGTTTCTGTCTCTCTCAGTGTCTCTGTCTCTGTTTGTCTGTCTCTCTCTCAGTGTCTCTGTCTCTCTCTCAGTGTCTCTGTCTCTGTTTGTCTCTCTCTCTCTCTCAGTGTCTCTGTCTCTCTCTCTCAGTGTCTCTGTCTCTCTCAGTGTCTGTCTGTCTGTCTGTCTGTCCCTCTCTCTCTCAGTGTCTCTTTCTCTGTCATTCTTTCATCATCTCGAGAACTGTTTGTGTTTCTGCCTTCCTGTCTCGTATGCGCATGCGCACACCTTGCATGTATGCATATGTACACACAGGAAGTGGTGCCAAATGTCATTTATATGCGCATGTTTGTTTATTTATGAAAGGCATGCACATGCTCATGCATGCATGTAAAAAGAGGGCCAACTTCACAAGGAGAAAGTCTGAGAGAGAAAGAAAGGGAGGGAAGGATGAGAACGAAGTTTCGATCTAACTGATTTTTTCTTTCCAAGCCACCGTGTATTTCCAGTCGTCCAGTCAAACAGATTGCTATCGCCTTTAAGATCTGCGCATTTCGTTCTTAAAAAAAATGTATCCTGGACCAGCTCACTTGTATCTGAAGAACGCTTCAATAAAAGACAGAAATAAACCACACAACAAAATTTTGACGCACCCAGCGGATGTTACTTTCTCCTGCTGTGAAAAAACCCCAACATATTGTATCGAAACTTCTAACTAAATGAAGACTATGATGACTATTGAAATTCCGAGAAAAAAAACACCCACAGTTACAACACTGTGTTGTTGCTTCTTGTCCCATGTGGTAGTTCTGATAATGATCGTCCGGTTCTCGAGGTAACGTTCCCCCCCCCCCCCCCCCGCCGCCCGCCCCCACTTGGCCAGCGCTGACTCAGTAACTTTTGCCACGAATGTGAGAGTATTATCCCCGTCTGGGTTTGTTCCTGTCCTGTTCCACATTGGTCAGTTACAGTCCATGGTTAGGTCTGTCTCTGGTTCACAGGAAATCGGACTACTCTCTTTTGACTAAACAATCCTAACCCATAACTGGTTTTATACCCAAATCAACTCAGTTCCTAACAGATTGATCAGTTCTTGTGTGTTTGTGTGTGTGTGTGGGGTGGGGGTGGGAGGAGGGTCTGGGGGGGGGGAGAGGGGCAGGGGCGGGGGGGGGGGGAGGGGCAGGAGCGGTTGGGGGGGGGGGGTTGTGTGAGCGAGCGTGTGTGCGTGTGTGTGTGTGTGTCCGTGTGTGCATGCACGTAGGTCTACGTATGCGCCCTTCAATCGGCCCTACTTTGAAATGCTGTTGAACAAATTAGTGTTTATCGTATGTCTATTCATAGTGTGCCCGTTTTATACCTGTTCTACTGTGGTTATCGCGTGTGTATGACTGGTTTTTGTATGCGATGTTCACGTCAACTTGGAGCGTTTGAACTTTACATGACTTTTCATGCATTCATGTTGAAAGACTGTGATTTTCGTACGATCCTTATGTAACGTATGCCACAAATGACTGTCTCTTTATTGGAGATGATACAGCGTTACGTATTCTGTAGCTTGGACACAGATCCATAGCCATGGTGTGTGTCTTAATACTATTGATCGTCCGTCATCTTTCTCACCGTCGGGACTTGCATGACACCAGGCGCGTACATTTCCACGAAGTCCTCTCCTCTGGAATATTCCCACCCCGGGTCGAGACAAATTGAACCGTTTCAGAAGGAAGCATTTTGGGTTTGATTTGATTATCGCGCTGATTGGGGAGGTAAACCTGGTTTGGAATCGGTCTTTTTTTTTTTCTTTTCTTAAATTTGTGATTGATTATGTGGATTTTTTTGGAGGGGTGGTTGGCGGGGAGGGGGGGGTCATGTCATGTCTGATGACACCGGATCTCATCCTCTTTTCCTCAAATCAAGGAATTAAATAAACACACACACACACACACACACACACACACACACACACACACACACACACGTCACACAGAAGCATGCACATCCACAGACGCAGAGTGTTTGTCTGACTGTATGTTTCTCTGTTTGTCTGTGTCTGTCTGTTTGTCTATCTTTCCGTTATGCGTTCATTTCGAAAAGATATAAAGAGAGAGAGAGAGAGAGAGAGAGAGAGAGAGAGAGAGACAGAGAGAGAGAGAGAGACGTAACGAAAATTTTACCTCACCAGGACGTCGCACAGTCATAATAGTTGTAAAGCAAAGTAGGAAGGTGGCAGAAAGACGCTCATCTGCGAGTTCAGTGTCCACGAGGGTCCGAGTTCGAAACCCGCTCTCGCCCTTTCTCCCATGTTTGACTGGAAAATCAAAACTCAGCGTCTAGTCATTCGGATGAGACGATAAACTACGCGCACATGGGGCACCGAATAAGAACCCATAAGAAAAGAGTTGTCCTCTGACAGAATGCTGTTGAAGAAATCCCCTCAGATATGTATACTTTTTTTGTGTGCATGCTCTCAAGGCCTGTCAGCGCGATGGGTTGTGCTGCTGGTCAGGCTTCTCCCTAACAGTTGTGGTGTAGCGTCCTCAGAAAGAAAAGAAAATATATTCACAAATCTGCCCCTTCCTAACTTTGTGGCTGCCTCCATCCACCTCTACACTCCATCTCACTCTCTGTGATCGGCTTCGGATCCCCTCTGTTTACGCATACCCAGATTCAAACACTCCACTGTTGGACGCCGTTCTTTCTCTGTCTCTGGGCCTTGCAATTGGAATGAACTTCCTCTTTCGCTTCGTCAGGTCTCCGCACTCACCTCTTTCAAGTTTGGCCTTAAAACCCACCTCTTCACAAGATAGCCTCCCCCCCTTGCCTCTTCCTTGTCTTCAGTTTCTTCAGTTTTAGAGTTATGCATGCGTGTAAATGACTGGTGTGAAAGCGCTTAGATTTGTCTCTGCACAAGATTCAGCGCTATATAAATACTATCATTATTTGTCCGAACGCAGTTTATGGATTATGTCTGAACAAAGTAAGGTACTCCACACCAAAATATGCATAAAAACTGAAACGCGCTCGACACACTCAAGCACACAGATGTCATTTTGTCTGAGCCCAGTTAATCACACACTCATGATATTCACACATTCGTGCATAATTGCATTCATACATACTTGCATGGTGGCGCTGCACCGTGGCGACGCCGTCTTCTCGGGCAGAGCAGCCCGAATACCATGCAGAGAAATGTGTTGTGAGATCACAATCCAATCCGATCAAATCCAGTTTGATCCAGTTCAATACAATGCAATGCAATGCAATACAAATGCAATATAGTACAATGCAATACACTAAAATACGACAGAACGCAGTGCAGTGCAATGCAATAGAATACAATACAACACAATACACAGTGCAATGCAATGCAATACAAATGCAATATAGTACAATACAATACAATAAAATACGACAGAACGCAATGCATTGCAGTGCAATGAAACACAACACAACGCAACGCAACGCAACGCAACGCAACGCAACACAACGCAACACAACGCAACACAACAACGCCACGCAACACAACAACGCCACGCAACACAACACAACGCAACAACGCAACACAACACAACGCAACAACGCAACACAACAACGCAACACAACACAACGCAACAACGCAACACAACACAACACAACAACGCAACACAACACAACAACGCAACACAACACAACAACGCAATACAATACAATACAAAACAATCACAATACAATACAATGCAATATACAGATAGACAGATATACACACACATACATGCACACTCGCACAATGGCACACACGCGGTCATTCCTTTATTGACTTCAGTCTTGTCCTCCCTCACTCATTTGTTCATCCACTCACCGAGCCATGAGTTTTCTGTGTGGCCATGGAGAGACAGTTGGGAGTCACGGGTTTGCTGTGTGGCCCTGGAGAGACAGTTGGGAGTCATGGGTTTGCTGTGTGGCCATGGAGAGACAGTTGGGAGTCATGGGTTTGCTGTGTGGCCATGGAGAGACAGTTGGGAGTCATGAGTTTTCTGTATGGCCATGGAGAGACAGTTCGGAGTCATGGGTTTGCTGTGTGGCCATGGAGAGACAGTTGGGAGTCATGGGTTTGCTGTGTGGCCATGGAGAGACAGTTGGGAGTCATGGGTTTGCTTTGAGGCCATGGAGAGACAGTTCGGAGTCATGGGTTTGCTGTGTGGTCATGGAGAGACAGTTGGGAGTCATGGGTTTGCTGTGTGGCCATGGAGAGACAGTTGGGAGTCATGGGTTTGCTGTGTGGCCATGGAGAGACAGTTCGGAGTCATGGGTTTGCTGTGTGGCCATGGAGAGACAGTTGGGAGTCATAGGATTGCTGTGTGGACATGGAGAGACAGTTGGGAGTCATGGGTTTCCTGTATGGCCATGGAGAGACAGTTCGGAGTCACGGGATTGCTGTGTGGTCATGGAGAGACATGGGCGAGGCGGAGCAGATCGTCAGAAGTGAGGACGACATGAGGCAGCATCGATCAACACTCCCCTCACGGTTTGTGGCCTTCCGTCTGACAAACACATCACATAACCAGCCCACCCCTTTCCAAAGTTTTCTTTTTAATGCCAGCTTTGCGATGAGGGAAAGTCTGTTCTTCTCAAAGCTCAAGAAAGAGATACAGAGAGAGAGAGAGAGAGAGGGGAGATGATAAGCGTGGGGAGAGAAAAGGAGGGGTGGAAGGAGAGAGAGAGAGAGAGAGAAACGGGCACACACACACACACACACACACACACACACACACACACACACACCACACACACCACACACACAAAAAGAGAGAGAGACAGACAGACAGACAGAGACAGACAGACAGACAGTGAGAGAAAGTTTACAGACACCAACCTTGCCCCTGGTGTTTATGAGTTGAGCTGAGCGGCATTGACACAGCGGTTTTCCCACCCAGTGTCTGCAGTCGGTCTGCTTTATTTTTCTTAACACCAAGTTGTGAAGGCTCCCAACCTTACATGTCATTAGAATTCATTTTTAATCCTACAGCTTCTCGCGAAGCTTCACCACCAGTTTTCTATCCGGCTCAGTCCCGTCTGTCTGAAAGCCAGCGCTGGGGTCGTCGTCGTATACATCCGAATTCTCCCCATTAAACTCGTTGGCCTTTAAGGACTATATGGGTTTACTTTCTGAGGCAGCAACAATTTCCTCGGCTAATTCGCTTGCTTGCAGCCGAAGACGGTCTCAATAAAATGAAACAGAGTGGAACACTGTCAATGAGCGTTTTGTGACCATTCCTCTTGTCTCCTCGGTTACATGTATCCGAACTTCCAATGAAAAAAAGCCATAGACTGTGTTGACCATTAAAGATTCTGTTGTTCTCCTTTGTGCGCTGTCTTATTGCGTCTGGTTTGCCTGGTAGTTTTGATAAAAGTTACTTTTTTCCCCTTGTAGGTTTAAACCTCTGGAGGTTTGTGACAAGGCCAGTGGTGCACTTTGCCAGGCTCCTCTCCGTGTTTTGCCGAATGGGAGGAGGGCGGGGGGGGGGGGGGGGGGGGGGGGAGGTGGCGGAATGGTTAAGACGCTGACCTGCCAACACAGTGTCCCGGAGGGTCTGGGTACGGTTCACGCTCTCAGCCCTTTCTCACAACCTTTGACTGGGAATCCAAACTGAGCGGATGAAACGATAAACCAGCAACAACAACAACAACAACAACAACAAATATGTGTGGTTCAGCTGAAGTCAAAACCATTCTCTAAAGAGTCGTGTCGCCATGCAGGTCGCTTCCTTTATGGATCGCATTCCTCATCGCGATGTGTGTCTTTGTGAGAGACCTGTCAGTGTTGAACCCAACCCGGTTGATTGGTAACATTTATAAGATAAAGCATTTCAGGTACGAACGTCTCACAGCAGACTCCCAAGAAAGCCTCCTTTTGTTTCATCTAACACGTTCCTTTCTTAGCTAAATAATTGTGCAGCGTCAGAAAGTAGTTGTTTTCGTTTGATTGGGTTTTTTTGTTTGTTTTTTTTTCTCGCTGATTGCGATAGCCCAGTGCTTGACCCAATCTGTGTTAATTATGTCTGTCTGATTGACATAGCCCTCTGCTTGACCCAGTCTGTGTTAATTATGTCTGTCTGATTGCGATAGTCCTGGGCTTGACCCAATCTGTGTTACGTATGTCTGTCTGATTGCGATAGCCCTGTGCTTGACCCAGTCTGTGTTAATTATGTCTGTCTGGTTGACATAGCCCTGTGCTTGACCCAGTCTGTGTTAATTATGTCTGTCTGATTGCGATCGCCCTGTGCTTGACCCAGTCTGTGTTAATTATGTCTGTCTGATTGCGATAGCCCTGTGCTTGACCCAGTCTGTGTTAATTATGTCTGTCTGATTGACATAGCCCTGTGCTTGACCCAGTCTGTGTTAATTATGTCTGTCTGATTGCGATAGCCCTGTGCTTGACCCAGTCTGTGTTAATTATGTCTGTCTGATTGCGATAGCCCTGTGCTTGACCCAGTCTGTGTTAATTATGTCTGTCTGATTAATTAGGAGGTGGGCGTTCTGGCGTCACTGCCTCACTGTTCAGGTCACCAAGGTCCTGGTAACTTGTCGTGTTCTGTTAACCCCCCAAAACGGAGAACGGCTGCCTGCATGGCGGGGTAAAAACGGTCATACACGTAAAAACCCACTCGTGTACATACGAGTGAACGTGGGAGTTGCGGCCCATGAAAGAAGAAGAAGAAAAAGTTCTCTTTCGTCTCCATAAGGCCAGTTCTCTTCTGGTTGGCATCCCTGTCAATCTCCTTCAAGGAACACCAGGAAATCCGTAACGGTACTGCGAGGCTAATAGTCAAGAACATTTAGACAGTTCCAGGTGGCGTCACTGCGTTCGGACAAATCCGTGTATGTTTACACCATATCTAAGGAGATGCCTGACCAGCAGTGTAACCCAACGTGCTTTGTCAGGCCTTGGGGAAAATAAGATAAATAATAGACAAAAGAAAAAAAGAAAAAAGTAAGTAAATAAATAAATAAATAAACAATAAGATAAAAATAGGAATAAATATGAAATAAATGAGTAAGGGAAGTCGGCAGATAGGATCCGTAACTTGGGGAGAAGGATCGGCTCTGAGGACTGGGTCAGTCGGGCTGGAGTGTGAAGCGGGTTTCGGGACGGCTGCTGGCTGGGCGAGGCCTTCCCCTCCTTCACGGAGGGGGTTGGGGGGTGCGTGGGCCGAGTTCCGATGACCGGTTCAACCTTCCCGTGGACCGGGACCGCCTCAGCTATGCATCGGCTTCGGTCGTTCGCGTCGGCTGTCATTTAACGGTCGACTCAGAACTGGTACGGACCAGGGGAATCCGACTGTCGAATTAAAACAAAGCATTGCGTAAGCCTCCACTCGGTGTTGGAAAAGTGTAGTTTCTGCCCGGAGCTGTTGATGTCATCCAGACAAACTCCTATTCTGCGCAGCCACTTCAGAAACGGCTGGAGAGAACGGCTACATCTGGGACCAGAGGAGGACAGCATCCATCAACTGGGTTGAGTTCAGCAAGTTACATCATCCTCAGACTGCGCACGAACCACTGCCAGCTCCTCTCCCATCTCTACAAAATGAAAATTTCCCCACACAGACCAATGTCCGTGTGACACCGCTCCTCAATCTCCAGCCCATGTCCTGCAAGACTGCCCTCTACACAAAGAGCTGAGGCGCCAGATCTGGCCCAGTCCCGCAACGCTCCAGGACAAGTTGTGGGGAACGGCTACAGAGCTTCAACGAACTGTGGACTTCGTAACCTACTCTGGACTGACCGTCTGAACATGGCCTGGGAACGCTGAAGAAGAAGAAGACGACCAACTCTTATAACCCCTCATCTTCAGAAACCACACTGACTGTCCGTTCATCACAGAATACATTACAAACTGGCTGCCGTGTGTTTTTACGTGATAAACCGTACTGCGCCATCTTTCGTCTCTGTTTCTCTTAGAATCTGGCCACGTCCTTTTCTCTGCCGTTGTCTGTCTGTCTGTCTGTCTGTCTGTCCCCACCCTCTCTGTCTTTCGTTTCCTCTCTCCTTTGACACTCTCTATGTCCACTCTCCCTATCTTTTTCTCTTATTTCTCGTCTCCAGAACATAGGGAGAGACAGACAGAGACAGAGAAAGATATAGAGACAGAGACAGACAGAGAGAGAGAGAGAGGAAGGGTAAGAGAGAGAAAGAGAGAGAAATAGTGACAGACAAAGAGAGACAGAGAGACAAACACAGAGGGAGAGTAAGAGACAGAGAAATAGAAAGAGACAGACAAAGACACACAGAGAGAGACAGAGAGAGAGACAGGGACACACACACACACACACACACACACACACACACACACACACACACACACACACACAAACACACACACACACAGAGGGAGAAACCTGCACGTCACCCAAAATGAACTTATCTGATTTTGTATGATTGTGACAGGCTGGTTTCCCCCCTCTTCCACACTCCCTCTATTTGTTTTTTCCCCTCCCTCCTGCTTTTCAGGGTACACTACATAATACAGAATCAAACAGCTATATTATTGTTACTACTAGTGTGACTTTTGTACACTAAACACATTATTAACGTCCCAAAGCCACATTCAACAAGTACCTACGTCTTTATGTGATCAAAAAGAACAGAAAAAAAATGATAGTTACAATATTGGATAAGCAAACATTTTCTCATCTTGAAGCGTTTTCTGCCTTATCTATAGTGTCTCTTTTTATTCTTCGTTCTTGTCAGCTGTTTTCACTCCACATGCTTGATCTTCCTCGATCAATTTCACGCTTCCCAAACCCTTGCTTGATCATTTTATTTCTTCCTCAGCCTTCCTTGATCATGTAACTTCTTCATCAAACGTGTTTGTTAATCTTCCTCGATCATTTTTCAGTCTTCCTCCACCGTCTTCGCTCTTCCACAACCATAAACTGATCTTCCTCGTTGGTAGTCCACTCTTGGTTACTTCGTTCATATCCTCTTGGCAAGTAATCTTTATCATCAAGAACTGACCACCTTTTACCGATGATTCCCTTACCTAACACCCGTCTGGAGACTTGTAACGAGGTGAGCTGCACAGGAGACTAGTGTCGGTGTGCCACAAAGGTGATACTTTAATCTCCGTCT